>NC_045647.1:4392500-4535000 GCF_009829145.1 Chiroxiphia lanceolata | reverse complement strand
GCCACCGAATGATCTCATCTTTCATTCTGGCTAAATTCCAACACACAATTTCATTAACCCAGGTACTGCAGGTGATAAAACTCATTTTTCCCTAAAGAGACAGCTAAAAAGTACCAGTTACACATTTATGAAGTACCAGCAATCAAAATTATGGATTTTCTAAAAGGTTTTTAACTACTTTTATTGAAAGGAAAATCGCTGTCTCAGACTTTTGTGACACTATTGCTAATAATAAATTTTACCATTTAGACATCGCAGTAATACAGTAGACAGTGTCAATAAAAGTATGAAACAAAGATGATCCTTGTCTCTTAAGGAACGCTTTCTGATTACACACCGGAAATTATAATGGGAAACATAAACTAAGTGCACCTTTAAGAGAGAAAAAAGGGGATAATGCAAGGCAATGTGCCTCACTACGTATAAGCCACGAGAAAAAGTATTTCATATATATCTGTGTGTGTGTGTGTGCAAGCGTGTATGAAAATCAAACAGAAATAAGTTAAAGTAAGAAAGTAAATAAAAATAGAATAATGACAATTAAAGAGTAAATACACAAAAAAACCCATAACAAAACACATAATGGAATTAAAATAATAGGATAAAAATTAAAATAATAAAAAAAATAAAAATTAAAATGAAAATAATGAAATAAATAATTTAAAAATAATGAAATAAAAAAATTAAGGGGTTAGTTTGAGCCGGCCTGCTGCTTCCCCAGCTCGGGAGGGGAGGGACCGTGGCTCTCCCGGGGATGCTGCTCCCGGGAATGCTCTCCGGTGCCTCTCCCGCCAGCAGCATTCCCGGGAGCACTAGAGGGCACTGTGGGATTTGGGCCACCCCGGCCTCCGCCGCCGCCGCCGCGGGGGTCCCGAACCCCCCTGCCCTGTCACGGGGGTTAATCGGGAGGCTGTAAAAGAAACGGGAACGCCGACATTTGAACGGCAACTTCCCAATACGTGGCGGGCTCGGAGAATCAGCTGGTTGTGAGGAGCATCCCCCGGGGGCGAGCGGGTCCCGCCGCACGGGACAGGACCGGCGCCGCATCCCCGCGCAGCATCCTCAGCATCATCGCCCTCCCCATCACCTCCCCGTCGCCGCTCCACAGCCGGGGAGAGCCCAGCCGGCCCTGCCATCAGTTAAAAAAATCTAAAAAACCCACCTCCACCCCAGCCTTTCCCCTGCCCTCACTCCCCATTTGATTAAAAGGTCTGCGCCGTGCGGATGATTTCACTGCAGAACGCTCCGCCATGCAAACGAGCGCAATTAATGCCTTTGAAACAATTTACGATTTCCGGCCTACTTCAACATGTATTAGCATATACCTGGTTTCTTTAATATACACTTTGTTTTTCCAAAACCACAAACATAGTTGCTGGAATTTCATGTGGAAGTGCTTAAGGGGTTGAAAGTTAACACCTTTGTGAGCTGAGCAGTCTCACAGTTGCTGCTAAACAAAAGCCTCTTTGTAGAAGCTTTCTCGAAATGTTTTCTTAACATGTTCCAAGTAGTTTTAGGCAGGCAACTAAAGTAAACAAGATGTTACCATGATAAAAACACTTGTGAAAACATTACAGAGTGCACTTAGTAGTTTCTTTCACATAAACTCCCCTTCGTTTCATCAAAGTTAAATGCACATGAAGCAGATTACCAGCATCACTGCAAAGCAGGACTGCCAGATCTCTCCAAAGGTCTGTGTCCTTCTTTTAAAGAATATATTTGATTTAAAAATCAGTCAGGATTAAGCACATCTAACCCACAATCAAATTAAAAAATAAAAATTAAAAGTGTGGAGGGATAAAATCCTAATCAGCCTTCTCCTTCCTTTTTTTGCCCTGGATACTCTGCTGAATAAACCACCCTCCCTCCAGCAGGGATTTCCTGAACAACTTGCTGTATAAGGGGTATCTATTTCTATCTGCAACGGTCTTTAAACACATGCAAATGAAATCAAGGATATAGTCAATTTTGAAGGAAAGTCGCTCTGTGCTACTAATTGCTCCTTTCGCTGCTGCCTGCGAGACAGGCCCTGGTTAACACGCCAGACACGTGTGCACCCTCCAGCCCTCACCTTGCTCCCTGCAGCTTGGCAGAGGCCACGGGGTCACTGCCGTGAGACTGGACTTGTTTTTGTTTTTAGGCTCAGGGAGTATTCTGGAGCATGCAGGGTGCTGCTGTTTCATTAGGCAGAGCAGCAGCCCCTGCTGCTATCAGTTAGCTCTAACTGATACCACATCACATGATAACCAATGGCTGATGGATTAAAAAAAAAAGAAAACCCACAACACAACGATGCTAAAACTGCAACTTATTTCAAAAAGAAATAGGGAAATAAATGCACACAATAGCCCGTGTATCTGCTGGTTCTGATAAGCATCCTCCTGTTGGCTGTGAGTGAAAGACAACTAGGATCGTTATTTGTACAGTATTTATCTTTGAAATCAAGGGCCCTGTGGTGTACCTCACCTTGGGAACAAACACTACAGAACGATCACAGAAGAGTGTCAAATCTCTGGTTTTGATTTACCAACAGTTATGATATTTCTTCCTCAGGAGGAAAAGAAATGAACCATGTTTTAGACCTGCGAGTCCTTTTTTCTCCTTTAACTGAAGAATCATTTTATTGGCATACAGGGCTTTCATTCCACATACAACTTCTCTCTGCCTTTTCACCAAGGTAAGTGAAATTAAGCAATGCTCAATTGATACACGGGCTGTATTTCACTTGGTAAACAAGAGCTTTTCTCTTGAGGGGACCGTCAAAAGAGCTTCATGGATTATTCAAGTATCAGAAAGAAACTTCAAGCATCTACCTGTTATCTTTTCACTGAGTAATAAATTCTAGTAAATGGCAACATAACTTTAAGGCCGCTCCACAGGAGACATGGAAGGTTACACTATCATTTTATGAAGCAACACTCACTTTCTAACAGTGTCAATACACTGCTCGTGGACATTCATTTCTGCATTTGTTCTGGATTAAATATCTCTTGGAACAATAAGACTTTGTCTGGACACTCTAGAATTTGGATAATGAGAAAATTTACATGAGCCAACGGGTTCAAGAAACTTACATAGAATACTTCTGTTGTATGGTTTCGATGGGGAAGAAAAGACTGATGATAAGTGAGTGACTGAAGAACTAGAACTGACAGAGCCAAGGTCCAGCCTGAGCCAGCAACAGTTTCCAGGTTATTCATAAGTATTGACTGCTCCAAGTATCTCCTCCAGGTGAACTGGTGGACTGGGCCTACTTACTGAAACATCTCCAAAACACCATATAAGAACCAGCCTTGTTTCAACCCATGCTCTGTGACTTAAGGGCTATGTTCTCTATGCATGGCCATGTCAATCAGCCCATTGCTCTGTAATCTTGCTGAAACAACAGCTCTAATCTGGAACACAGGACTAGCACAGGCAGCAAAGGAGGCCTAATCTGACCAGATGTGACCACAGGTTATTCTGATACCTCAGGCTACCACAGCACCTTTCCCTTGCACTAACAGCAGTAAAAATGAGAATTGTTTTAAAGGTCTAAATGCTATAGTATGGCATATGAATATGAATGAGCTGGCAAGTATGGCAAGATTAGCATTTATTTCACTTAAGTGAGCAACAGGATGAATTACAAGGAAAGAGGCCACCCTTCATGGAAATCTATAACTAGCACCTTCTTATTTCGTAACCCTCTTGTAACAAGAACCTTCTCATCACTGTACCATTCCTTAGTTGTACCATATGTTTATAGCAGGACCAGTGCTGCTCCAACTAAGGAGGGTTTTGCCAGTGGAACCAGAGCTGGCCCATTCTGTTCTGAGAGCAGAGCTGGCCCATTCTGTTCTGAGAGCAAAGCCCTATCTGTATCATATAACATCACCCAACAAACATCCTCTGCTTGTTGTCTCCCTTCCCTCCGTCACATAAAAATCCAGGGAACCACCCCAGAAAGGACAGGTACAGCTGAACCTTTTGGGACTAAGTCTACTTATTCAACCTGAAGAATCCCATATGTTTATGTGGACTGATTCCATGAAATGACTACTCTGAATGGGAGCAGGATTTGTCCCTTTGTGAATTTAAATCATAAACATTGCCTGGGTGGTTGGTCTTTGGTCATCTTACAACTGACCAGCCATAGTACTTGAGAAAAGATCAGTGACCAAACCTTCAAGAACCTGGTTGCACCCAAAATGTGTGTTTACCTGGTGTCCTACCCAGACAGAGAACTCTTTTGTGATGGAACAGTCTCTGCTCCAGCTTGGAGGGGTGAGGCCGATGGTTTAGCTGTGGAGCAGCCATGTGTAAGCTATTAGAGCTCTGGGGTCCTTCCCCACACTGGGATGCATGCACTGCCATGGCCTAGTCCATAATGCACTGTTTATGCAACGTGTAAAACTGTGTTCTTTGGCAGCAAGGAAAAGGTCTGCAGCAAACTGCAGGGGCCCAATTAATATAATTATAGTTTATTTTTAGTAGTGTAGACTTTGTTCATTAGTTACTTATTTGACATAAATTAAATTTCACGTGATGTTCTGCAATCCTCTGTTCAATTATGGAGTTAATTTAAGACTAGACTTCTAAATTAAAGTGAAATCAAGGTTAAATCAAGGTTGTATTGTTTACATGATCGATACTGCAACTTAAAAGTTATTTAAATAAAATAAAAAGAAAAGCTGCGGAACTGCAAACACTATTTTATAGCAACACACTGAGCAAGACCATAACTTCCCCATGGGGCTAATTTACTATCCCCTGTTAAAACGTTCTTGAGCCTGATCCAAAAGCCACTGAAGTGAAAAGGAGCTCTCTGTTGACTTCAATGGGCTTTGCATCAGGCCCAGGGTGAGTGACAGCACACAAAATTTCAGGGCATGCTTCCTGTACAATGCAAGTGCCAACAAAACCATCCTTACTTTAGAAACGACTGGAAGTCTTCACATACTGCTTCACAGCCCGGCCACTTGCATACGCCGTGTCCGTAGAGCGGATGGCTGTGTGAGTGCTCCTCGTGGGATAAACTGGGGGAGAGAAAGAGAAAAGAGAAAAGTGGTGTGACTGGAGGTACTGTCACAATTCATCTTCACAAAGACTCTCAAAGAGCAGCAAACAACAGATCCTGAAACACCCCTAACATCTCACGGTACCCCGCCTGACTCTGCCCATGGTTTTTCCAAACAGAATTAAACACCACTTGTAGTGTGAAACATGTGTCATTCTTACTTAGCTATCCCTCCTACATTTCATTCATTAATTAAAAGCTTTGTAAAGAATTTAAATTAACATGGACAGGGGAGAAATCATTTGACAAACCTGCTTAATATCCTACTTGGTATTTTGCTAAGGAATTTATGAACATCGCATTTTTACAATTCAACTTCATCAGGAAGAGAAGTCATCTCCGTACAGCACTGTATCCTTACAGCACAATACAGTTGGACCTGAGGCTTCCCTCATCATTAAAGAAAGAGGAAAAGCATCAAGTTTTCAGCCTTAGCTTTCCCACCACGTTATTTATTTACTGGATTGGCGTTTTTTCTGTTGGGTTTTTTTTTCCCTCTCTTACAGGCTGTTTCATTGCACAAGTACAGCCCCCTTATATCCCAAGAAAGACATAAGATGTATTTTCAAATGCAAAATTCGCCATAAAAAACGGGAACCGTGCAGTCAAAGGGTTCCTCAGCACGAGTGGTTAGTGGGGGCTATTAAGCTTGCTGAGATTTGGCAGGAACATGACAGAGCCTCCCAACTACTGAACCCAGGGTTAAAGAAAAAAATTCCTATGGGCACTAAGGGGTTAATCCTTCAGCGGGATTCCAATCAATACGTAATGATTTGGCTGCACTGATCCAAGTCATGAGACGCTTTGATCCGGGCCATGTGGTGCTCAGGGAAATGTATCTGTTGCGCTAACTGATGAACCATATTCTAAAATATCTTCTTTATTCAACTTCTGCATGGAAACTTCTTAAGGAAAAGAATTATTTTCTGCAACGATTTCCATAACCTTAGATGACTTTAAAACTAAAATGTCAAAATAATATTGAAGTCTCTATTTTATGCTCACACACGTATCTATTTTTCATATCAAATCTTTCTGCTACAGTATGTCTGTGCTGTATTATGAACTTCAAACATACACAAAGGATATGAACACATACCAGCATCTAGGTGTGGCTTTTATGACTTATTTTATCCTGGATCACAGGTAACGTTGTGGATAAAAGCCTACTTTTTGCCATTTTACCTTTACACACGTGGAAATGCTGTTTATTCTTCTTTTGTAATTTTATCTGCCTGTGCACTGTACCAGAAATTGTGTTCCTACATTATTTCTGATGCACTGGGTAGCAAGAACACTGAACCCTCCTGAGATGCCATCCCAAGTGCAAAGAAGTCGAAAGAGAAATTCTTTCCCAGATTCTGCCACTTTTCACTTTAGGTCCAATGAGAATCTGAAAATTATTGAAGATGGTTTTAAAAATTATTTTAATTAAAAAAACCCCCACAACTTAAAAAGTACTGACTGGAAAAGGTATTAAGAGTTTTACATGAATCTAATTAATTATTTCATTAATATCTTATTTTTGGCTGTTTATAAATAGTTCTTCAAGTATAAATATATGTATGTGCAAGTTAATTTCCTAAAAAAACAACTGCAGGTGAAGAGCCTTACAAAAGCCTTGTTCTATACAGGAACATTACACTGGTTTAACTTACCAGTCTTTTAAAAAAACATTCAAATGTGGAGAATCTCTGTAAAGTTTTTAAAAGAACAAAGGGACCGATGCATTCTTTGTAAGGAAATTAGAAAAATGCTACACCACACTTTTCCTCAGCTGAGAAAGAGGGAAGATGGCTGAAGGAACACCATCCACCCAAGCCAGACAGGCATATGGTCAAACATCCTCAGTACACATCAGAAAAAATCAGAAGATAATGGGTTTTATCATCTGTTTCCATACCTGGATACGGTAAAGGGTGAGAAAGCAGGCTTTCATGTTAACACTCCATTAAATTCCATGAAGACTACATGTGAGACTTACAATTTCAGTGTGTTTGGCAGAATCCAGAGAAAAAAAAAAAAAGGCAGCGTTTGAATTTCCCCCGCGTGTTACCCACCCCGGGACGGCTGCAGGAACGCCGTGTGACACCAAGTAAGGAGTCAGTCCCCCGTGGGGTTTAAGCACTGTAAATCTCATTATAATATCAACAGGAGTCACATGGTTTAAACCCCCAGCAGGGTTTTTTAAAGTTTCTCTGTGAGAGCCTAAAGGCCATGGCCAAGTCAACGGAAAGAGCCCTACCGAGATTTGTATTTATTTTTTAAATCCAAGTGCAAATCTCTTTTCTTTCCAGGGAACTTGTACAAGACAAGACACACCATGTAGGACATGACACCCTGGTATTGCGTCCAAACAAAATGACGGAATGACCAAGACAATATCAAACCATAAATGATGCTCAGGATGTCAAAGCCTCGTGCTGTCAATAACCATAAAGACTGGTGCTGACTGTAAACGGGAACTTAAAAGGTCACTTTGCTAACACGACGCTACGCGTAACACGCTTAACACCTACGCAGAGCTTCCACTGCCATTCAACCAAGCAGAGGAACTACTTCAACTTACAAAAATAAGACATTTCAAAGAGAAAAAAACCCTTCAGTACTGAAAGACAAATGTCGGCCCCCTCCGCAGGCAGCGACTCCCATCCTGCTCGGGAAGGGGGGGGGGGTTCAGCGGTGCCTTTCGGTGACCTTTATGTGTCAGTATCAGATTACTGCTATTTTATCCATCCCACTTTTGAAGATATTATAGATTGCCACTTGTTCCCTGATAGAGCCTGAAGAAGCACCTCAAAACAAAACAAAGAGCGAGTTTATACAGAAGCGGATGTAACGCACAAAGGATACAGCCAGTAGGAATGAATGGAGAACTCTGTTTAACTGATCTAAGTACTCACTTTGTTTGAGCAAATAGAGGTGGAAAAAGAAGATTTTAATCCAGTACATAAACAAACAGCTTTGTGGGCACAATGCAAACCTATGATCTGAAACTGTTCACTGATATTTTGCCTGCATGCAAGCACAGCTTCTGTAATCTGGATCCATCCCTGGTCTCGCTGCCGGAGACAGACTTTTAGAAGATCTGAGCATTGGCAAGCAGAAGCAAGTTTTAGGTCTGTTTGATTTCTAATGACACATTAGAGTAGGTGTTTGTTTCTGTCACCCTCTCCTTCCTAGGAACGCATATTCATGGTTGGGTACTGGTGATGCAACACTAGTTAGTGGAAATGATTTTATAACAAGACATGATTTTCAAAGTAGTGAAGGAATAAATGATGTAAAAATCAAGACTACGTGGGGATTTTTCCTCTTCGTAAGGTATTTACATTAAAAATACTTCCAAATAATGCAAAAGTGCAGCATTATTACATCGAAATACAGCAAAGAACACCCTGGCAAGTAAAATGTTTCGTGTAAGTCATCTTACTCGTGACATACGACAGAGTAACAAAACCCATGTGGGAAGCTAAAAACTGCATAAATGTCCACTCATTTTCTGCTGCCTCCAGCCCTGTTTCCAGTATGGATGGGAGGGGAGAAGGGGTAGGCACTTCCACAGCTCCTCTGGGCTTGCTGCATAGAGGAGAGGAAATTTTACCTCCTCCTCCTTCACCCCATGTTGCTTCGTAACCCCAAGGATCTCCAGAGGGTCTGGAAGCAATTTCACCCCCTAATCCTACTGGGATGGCTGCTGAAGCTGGTACTTGCACACACCAGCCATTCACCTTTTGGAATACACCTGCTGTGCTACAGCATCCTTGAAGACTCACACTCTGAGACACAAAAGCAAGGGGACAGAGAAGCCACAGACAGCAAAGACCTGATGGAGAGTAAAAATGACAGTACACCCCAAAGAGAGATGGGAACACGGTGGGTATTGGGGAAAGCAGTGACCAAAGCCCCAGCATGAAAGCCCCCTGAGTTGTAGGGTTTAATTCAACTCACACTTACTAACCACATGGAACTGGGTACCACACTTGTACATGCTGGCTAAAAAGTCATGGGTGGACATAAAATCAAGCTAAGCAGAGGCTTCAGTATTGGTACTTCTGCCACACACATATTTTAAATATTCATGATGCTGACATACTTCATACTGCACTCTCCCTCTTTCACATCTGCTTGGGCCAATGATCTTTGCCAAAACACTGGGGGAAGTCAGTGATGCAGAGAAGCGTTCCTGATTTTCTGTTACAGTTATGAAGCATCTGCTCATGTTCTAATAGTGCAGAAAACATGCCCGAGCCACCTGCATGCTGACAAATCAATACCATGTCTCCTGCTTTCCTCCTGGAAGGAGTTTGAGCACAGTACCCTAAGAAAGTGTAGAACTGCTCTTTTATTTTATTTCTCAGAGGCAATGGGAAGTGACCTCATCTTTGCCAGCTGCCATGAAACTGATGTCCATGTACAGTCCAGGCAAGAGCCTGGGGCTCTGTCTCACACCACATTCCCCCCTGCTCTGATGTGGATGGCACACCCATTAAGGCAAAATGCCACAATTTTGGTCCTGTACAGAAGGAGACACATGACTGGAAACCACCATGGCTCTCCCATATTTGTGATTGCCCAGTGAGCTCGAAAGCACTGACAGAACTAAGTTGCTAAAAAAAAAATCATGATTTTCTGAGTCAGAAACACTTGCTATATTTGATTTAAAATCGAAACAGAAGCAGTAATGATTAAATTCTTGTACTAACTGTACTCAAATGCAAGTTCCTGCCTTCATGACAAAATCAATTGAATAAAGATGTGTTTTGCAGAGAAGCTGCACTGGTGCAAATCCCTCCGAACTCTCACTACAGTGGCTTAGTGCCTCTTTCCTCTCTAAACTGTGAATTTAAAACATACCTAATAATTAAAAAAAAAAAATTAAAAACCCAACAAAACAACTAAAGTGTTAAGCCATATATTGAAATGAACTATTTCTAGATATTCATGTTCCTGTCCAAGCCTCAGGAAATGGCCAGGAAACAAGTATGTGATCTGAACAGATGCTTAGAAGAAGGCTGTGGACTTTCCGGAGAGGTGGCATTTGATGTGTGTGGTCACTGACAGCCCTTTCTAGAACTAGCTTGCAAATTTCTGGATGCTTTTAAGAGATACATTTCTCCTCTTCCTCACTACTTTAGTCCACATCCAGACCTAGGACAAGAAGCAGCTCATGTTTTACATCAAGTCCTATTGGAAGTAACAGGAGTGGTATATTACATTTTAAATGACTACACCAATTTAAGACAAATCAGGTTAAAACTGCAGCCCACAGGCTGAAATCCTCTCTTCTAATCAGTGTGCACTAACTTATGTACTCCTGTAGTATAAGAAAGAAAACAGCAGTGCTGTTGTAACACAAGGCCAGCTGTGCACCCTGAATCACTGCCCCCCATTTATGCCTCTTGTGGTACTATTCCCTAAATTCCTGGTTTGCAAGGAGTGTGCTGGAGCATTTGCAGCAAGACTAAGACAAAATCTGGCTAACATTCCTCTTCTTTTTTACCCCCCTCCCCACTGCAAAGAGCAGAACCTGACTGGGTAATTATATGCATCGTCTGATCTGTGCACTGATGGTTTGGATTATTAATCAACATTATGACCCTCCAGCACTCTAACACGACTACATCCTCCTTCCAGTCCAGCCCCTCTTCCAGGACAGTCACTGCCCTACATCCTTTCCTTGGAGGAATTAAAATGTATTTCTAGAGCATTTAAAAGAAATGCCCATTGCCAAAAATCCACCACTTATTTCAGATGCAAGTTCCATTTCTGCACTTGAATTAACAAGTTTCTCTATGATTTAAAACTCTTATTTTTTTATTTCAACCCTGTGCTTAGGTACTGTAGTGAAAAGTACATCAAATATACCCAGACGCACACGATTTGAAACGCCGGATTTTAAATTCCAGCACTGCTAACTAATGAGAACAATCTTTTCCCTCTTCTTCTTTGTAGCATCACTTCATGTACTTACATACCATAATCACATCCTCCTAGAGCCTCTATTTTTCCAGGGTGTAGATCTTTAATTCCCTTTAATCTGTCTTCATAGCCTATTCCCTCCAACTCCTTTATCATCCTAGCTGCTCTCCTCTATATTTGCTCCAGCTTCTCTTTATCCTTTCTGCAAGAGAGGGGCCAATTGTACATCACACTCAATGTGGTTTAACTGGTTCTGCATAAAGTAGAACAGGAAAAAAAAAAGAAGGACTCAGATGCAACATGCATGTTTATGCCTCCCATGACTGCATTTACCTTTTTAACTAAGACATGGCACAGAGTGTCCCACCTTAATTTCTCAACCCCGATTATGCCTCAGCCATTTCCCACACAACCGATGCTGAGCAGCTGACGTGTCATGTCAAACCCGCAGTTTGGAATTTTGATTTCCTAGCTGGGCTACTTTCTACTTATCCCTGCTAAATCTCATTTTATTCCTCTCTGAACAGTCTCCTAATTTATTCAGATGAAAACGGATTGATTCAGTATCTTAGTTTAATTAGGAAAAAAATGTGATCCAACCACTTTCATGGGTTTTGGAGGTTGGGGGGGGGGGGGGTGTTCTGGGTTTTTTTTCAGTTTGTTATTTTTTACACTGACTTTCAGCACAGCAATCCCATCCCTCTTACACACCCAATTCGCACGGCAGAGGGAGGTGGCAATGGTAAAGCTTTGGCCCTGATTCAGCAGCGCTTTTAAGAACAACACACAAGTTTAAAAACACAGGATTAGACCCTGGACTTCACAGAGACCGAGGTGTAAAATTACCAACGTACATACATACTTTGTACAAAGATCCTGTTTGCCAACCTTATTTTACTGTAATTCATATTCTGTTGTAACATTTAAATTTATAGTAAAAGAAAACACTGAGAAACAAGATCTATTCTTGTTCAACAAAATTCTATTCTGTTACATTTAGAGTTGAGGCAAGTCTTCCACTCTTATATAAACCGGTGATACGTCAACAAATATGATTAACAGGGATTATTCACGTCAGTATTTTTCACCCCTGTCCCACAGGCACAACAAAACCTGCGCAGAAGGTGACTGTCACATCACACACAGCCTGGCAGCTCACTGGGGGGGGCCTTTGCCCACCCCACACCACTGTGGCAGCAGCAAAGTGCCCTTGGGGAAATGTTTATAAAAATATAATTAAGATAAATAATGACTCCAAGGGAGAAATACAGTTAAAACATTGCATTCTCTTTGCCACAGGCTTTTCCTCGGAAGAATGCTGTTTAAAAAAGCACTAAAAATCGAGAGGACACAAACCTGCTTCCCCAGGGAAGCGTGCTGAATCATACAGGTAGTGTAAATATCATATGCTGCTGCAGGTGCTAGGCGGTCTATTTGTTTGTGTTTACTAAAAGGTATAACAAATAGTCCCACTAAAACAGAACAACACTTGGCATTGGACTGATAGATACCAGAGCAGCCATAAACCACATTCATGTGTTTAGATTTGAACCACTGGGCAACACTAAAGCTTCACCCTCCTTTTTTGGAGAGCCTCTTTGCTGCGATTTGCCCCTTTCAGGGGCAAACACCATGAGAGGCTCAGCATCCTTCCCGAGCTTCGCACACCCAGGGAAAACCATGCAACAGTGGGAAGCAAAGCCAAAGAAAGAGAAGTATGGAACAGACTTCCACGACATACGTGGCCAGCTAACATCGTTTACAGCTTTGCAACTTCTGAGTTAATTCACAGTATAAACAACAAGGAAAATGTTTCTTCCGAGCAAGACTTCCTGTAAACTGTTCATTAGAGCGCGCGGGGCTGTGCACCTGCTGATTAACCATGCGCTCCAAGAATAAACACAAACCCCAGCCAGCCAGATTGTTCTGGAATTTGCTCTGAGCTGATTTTTCTTCCCCCACGTTATAAATTGGATTCTACAATAAAACAAACAGCAGAACATAGGTTGCCGAGAGTTAAAATCTACTTTTTACACTACATTGACCACAGCACCCACAGGCACAGCTACAATGTCTTTCTATGAATGGGACAGATTGCCATATGGATGCAGACACTGAACAAGCTGTACAACTCCTGGCGACAAGTGCCTAGGGGACTGTCCTATATTAGCACCACCTGTGCTGTGGAAATTGTGCTCTGTGTATGAAATGGTATTTAAGGGCCCATCGCGATGTTATTTTTGAGTATACACAAAAAGGAAAATTACAGTTAGGAAGAATTTGCTGGCTAGCGGATCTGTTGCTCAGTTCCCGAGATCATTTCCCAAAGGAATAGTTCTCCTCTTTATTCATGCAGCCCAAAATGACAAGCTGCAACACATATTAGCAGTTTCCCTGCCTGGGCTTATACCATCCTTTTAATGACAAGAATATACTTTATAATATAGATATGTTTTCCTGATCACACAGAAAAAATTACAGTCCTCCCAGCTTAACAACAACAGCTACACAGAAAAACACCCCATGGCATTCCACAAACGTTGCTCCAGCAGCAAGCAATGCTCTTCCTCCTGCTCTTTCCTCCACCCCTCAATGCGCAGCAGGTAGAGCCACAAATCCTGATTAGCAAATTTCAATGTGCATCTCACTACTTCGAAAATACAACCCTGTCTGCCTGACAAAAATAGAGCTCCAGATCAGCACAAGATGTTGAGGGAGGGGGAGAAGGGAAAAGAAGGGAAGAGAGGTTTGAGCAGCACCTAGTTGCTCTGTGAAAAGAGATTTCCCCCTCTCCAAACTGCAAGAAAAAAAGGATGCCAAGAAAAAGTAAAGTAAAATAAATTGAATTAAAGAAAAACAGTTGTAAAGGGAACATTACAACCTGGGAAAAATGATGTCATTTTATTGAGAAACTCATTTTTTTTCCATTAAACCATA
The DNA here is from genome assembly GCF_009829145.1 of Chiroxiphia lanceolata. Lineage (NCBI taxonomy): Eukaryota > Metazoa > Chordata > Aves > Passeriformes > Pipridae > Chiroxiphia > Chiroxiphia lanceolata. The sequence goes on along the minus strand of NC_045647.1, from coordinate 4,521,082 downwards.
GTGAAATGGATAAAGTTTACACAGCTTAATGGTGGAGTTTTACTTTAAATGCTGCTCAATATCTTAGCAGTACAATATAACATGATATAGCAGCTGTCATACTAACTGCTCCATTTTTATTGAACAGCAGAGAAAATAGTCACACAAAAGTCACCTAACTCCTCTACTTCTACGGCATTTTCAAGGGTGTTTCCTTTAGACTCTCAGGCTGTGTTATGTATGATAAAAAAGTAACACAGTTCTTCGTTAGGTCCCTGTTCAGCTATTCAGAACAGTCAGATCTTTGAGCAAATGCTTAGGAAGGACAACTTGCACACAGGACGAAATAAAAAGAAACAGGAATCCACGGTGCAGTAAACCAAAACCAGGTCCCTTTTTAAGACTAGTACATAAACACCTCTAATAAAAGAAGAGGACAAATTTTCATTGGACTTTAAGTATTTAGACAGGAATGTTTTAGTAAAAGTTTAACTGCAAAGTGCATGCAATTAACAGAAAGCCATCAGCTATTTCTCTGGTATGTAAAAATAGCATTAAGCTGTATTAAATGCACGTGTAAGTATCTCAGTTGCAAGAAAAGGGAGGAGATATGCAAAGCACTCAGATATCAAACAATGATCTGTTGGCCAGATGGAGGAATAAAACAATACATATGCTAAAATTTGGAAAAGTTCTGCTAAGCGTCTGCCAAGGCTCACCCAATCTATTTTAAGTGCTTTTTGATACATTAGCTTAGTGTTTGGAGTTGTACAACTGACGGTTATTACATGGGACCAGACAGCAGTGAAGCGCTGGTGTGCAGGAGCTCCCTGACGCTGGAGCAGCTTCCCAAGCGTCCGACCAGCACCCTCGTTCAGCCAAGGGCCACATCAAATATTCATATTATGCTTAACTTTGCATCTTTTGCAGGGAAAAAAAAAACAAATAAAACAGACCAGGAGCGATTTTCCAGGGTTTAGCGAAGGAATTCCTTGAAAACCATAATTTGATTAAAGAGCTCCCGGGCAGACTGAGGAACGAGTGTAATTGTACAACTGATTTAGCAGAAGGTTCCTCGAACACAAGAGTGCCGTGGCAGACGGTGGGTGCGGGCGACGCAACGGAGGCTCCACACCCGCATCTGAGAAGCACGAACAATAAAAAATGCTTGATAAGGCTTAAAACTGGAGATTAGCAACGCCAGGTCTGAGTCACGGCTGGTGTTTTTTCAAAGCTGGTCACAGAGAGTTGAGTCAGAGGGGAGCACACGCAGTAACTGGTGGCAATTGCTTTGGCAGGGGAGCCAGGGCCAAGGGATCAGGCACTGGGACACTCTGGGCTGTACCTGTACGTAATAAATGGAGATGGCCAGGACAGTGCCCTGCTCTGCCTGTAGCACTGTCACTGAACAGTCCAACCAGCCCCACAGCCATCACACCTGCGGGAGGTGCGTGGGAAGAGGGAGCTGTGTAGAAAGGGACGGTTTATCGGATACACAGCTGGGCATCTGGGCTCCAGTCTCTGACTCCGACTCGGCTCCACAGCAAGGAAGCTGCATGGAGGTACCTGAGCTGCTCAGACTGTGGGTAACAGCACATGGGTCCTGATAGGGGTTTGAGAACATGAGGGAGCTAAATACCTCTTGGGAGGAAAGGTCCCAGGAACACCCACTGCTTACAGGAGACTGGATTTGAGGTAACCTAACTCAACTCTGCTGAGAGTAAAGTATAATGAGCTAAAATCAACTGCAGGGAGCAACTGAGGGGAGCTGACATGGATGAGCAGATTTGATGCTGGCACCAGTGCAGAACGAATGCCAGGACTACACAGAGAGGCTGGCCAAGAGAGGATCAGGCCCTGGGAGCATATGGACTGCAGGCTGAACTGTTTCATCCCGAGCATTAATAATGGACCGAAGTCTGTAATTCTTAATTGTGCTGAATCCTAATGCCTTCATCTAAGGGCCTTGGGATTTTGATGGAGGATCAGCTGGCATGGAAGATAACAACAGTGAAACATGGGGCATTAAGCCTAACCAGCAGATCAGTGGTCTGCCATGCCATTCCTCACACTTCCCTTCAGAGCTTTCTCCAGACTCCTTCCTCCTGCCATGCTGGCAAGAAAAAGTAATTTTAAAATCCCCTTGTTTATTCCATCTATTTTTCCTATGAGATGGCTGCTTGCCTGTGTGTAAGGGCAAGACCCAAGCACAGGGCTGTTGGCAGATGGCAAAAGATCTCTTGGACATGTAGCCTTTAACTGCAACTCTTCACCTTACCTCTGGTAAACAAGTTGTGTTTCTTAAACTAACAGGTCTGAACCTTAATTAACTCCCTTGTCTGTGTACAGCCTCCACCATCCTGGCTCTGCTGCACTCAGTACAGGACGGTACCAGGGGATGGGACCAGCACACAGGTGCCCAGCTGCTCCACAGCACCCCCAGACCTCCCAACTCAAGTCCAAACCGGAGCAACCTCTGCTCACTACAAAGCACAGATGAATTCCGCACTGTTCTGCTCTCCCAAACCTACTCACACTGGGAATATTCCCAAGCATGCAGGTTCAGGATGCCCAATGCTCACCAGGTTATACAGTCAATAGTCACCTGAAGCGACCGGGCATCCACCCGTCTTGTTTTGCTGTTCTTTTTAAGAAAATAATCCAGTTTCCCCCAAATAAGATGCAGTGGAGTGAGATGGAAAGCGGGTACTGTCCTTGACATTTCTAAGCACAGCAGATGTACTTAACTGGCTCATGTTATTTATTTATTTACTTGTGTAGAGAAACGGCTTGTTTCTGAAGAAACCCAAATGCTGATAAGATGATGAGAGGTTTGCATGCTGGTTGATGGTCTCACTTTCCCTTATCCTGAGTGAATACAAGTATCTATAACTAAATATTTCCCTTAGGGTACTGATGACTGAGGTATGTTTATTGCATTGACTGAATTTATATATATAATCAGCACAATAAACATTATTAAATTGTCTGAGTAAAATCAAAGCATGAAACACACAGTCAGTGCTGAATTCTAATGATGCTGAATGCCCATGATTGCATGGGGAAAGGATCTTAACAAGCCTTGATTTGAGCTTTGGCATCCGCCTCACAAATCACACGAAATGTTCTCTCTTTAATAGTGCTGAATATTGATAAATGTCTCTGCACGGCACAACAGGGAAGTTGGTCTCTATTGGCAATCTTTACCAAAGTGTGTTTTTTCCTTCTCTACACTCAAGGGTTTACCCTGAATGATTTAATTATAATTTTCCTTGTGTAAGACAAATTAAAGAGGAGAGTAGGAGTGTCATGCCAAAGCAGATTATTTATCTCCTTAACAGATTGCTGTGCACCAAACCCCAGAGCTGCTGCTGCTGCTACTTACAGAAACTGGGCGAAATGTGGGACAAAAGCATAGATGTAATATACATTCAAAGCCCAAATGAATGAAAGCATTAACCCATTATTTATAGCTGGAATTGTTTCATTCCCATGAAAGCCCTGCAGAGCACACAGAAACCAAGAGCAGCACCACAATGCTCCCTGGGCCCTGCCCAGAAGGGAGGATGTCTCCTGCTTTTGAATACATTTTTGCTTTTTGAGCGTCCCAGGTGACTCTGGCCACCCACCCGCTGTTTGCTTTTCAGTCATAAAGGAGAATTTTCATTGTCCCTTGGCTCCAAGCACAGCAGCCCCACAGTCACCAGTGTCACCAGAGCTGCATCCCCCACAGCGTGAGCAGGACTGCAGCCTCTCTGTGCACAACCCTGAGTCTGGGCTCGCGGCACAGCGATGTGTGGGCACGCCAAGCAGCCAATGACTATTTCTCCTGCTATTTTAAACCCCTTGTTTATAACCAAAATGTGTTTTTACCCAAGATACACAGCAGAACCTGCCGCTTGCCCGCTGATTCTAACGCAGGTGCCTCCTGTCTCGCAGGTCTCGAGCAGCCTCCCAGCCTGACCTGTGGGATCAGGAACCCCGTAAAGCACAGCCTGAACTATCCCAGTGACATGTGCCAGAGATGACAGTGATGACAGTAACTCCCACATAAGCAACTTGCCTCCTGCTGCCCAGTCCTTCTCAAAAGCCCAAGAGGAAGGGGTTGAAAACAGCTTTACAGCACACCCTAAAAGTTAATGTTACCTGTATACGATTATTTATTGCTGCTGGGCAGTCGTTATGATATGGCTGTGCTTAACTGTTAGGACACTTACAGTTTTTACTATGTGCTTTTTATTGTTGGTTAAATCTAAATAAATAGCTCTTGGTTGTATCAAACCAGAGCTAACGGCCACTTGCAGAGAAGGTGCAGAAATGAGAGGGCAAGCCACAACCTAAAAACCTGCCCTGGCCTGGCCAAGCTGTGACTTGTGTGATGAGAGGTAGAAGGGCTGATACCTCTCTTGTGAGCCCTTCCCACAGATCCATCTGACCTGAGCCTGGACTAGGGAGCACCTCCCAGCCTCCTTGTATTTGTTCTGCTGAGCCAGCTGGGTACAAGATCATACATGGATTTCACTGTTAAGTCCAGCAAACTCAAGCTCCCATCAGCCTCATAATTTTTTTCTAGTCTTAACCTTGGCAATCAAAAAGTTACCAAAACCCTGCTTTGTGCCTGCACTCTCTCTTTTTTAAGTGCACTAAAATTTCCCCTTCTGTGAGCTTTCAAATATACATCTGATGGTAGAGCACAGCAACTCTTCCCTCTCTGCTCACTCCCCACCCCAAACTCCCTGCCTATAGATAAACACCCTTTCAGAAAGGAAACCAGTGCAGAATATCTCACCAAGGAGTTTCTGTGTCACATGAAATCCAGGCAGGCACCACAGTGCCTGATGAGACTGCAACAAAACCCTTAAGTGCATCAGGAGGCATTCTCCTGACTGTAGTCGCCCGCTCTACTCATGGATAAAGATGTAATTCAATCACTGCAGCAAATGGATGGTGTAAACCCTCCATGTACCAAACACAGGCAGGATAAAGCAAAGCCTGTAGCTCTCTTATTTGTATTCCTAAATATATCTATTTTCGTATTTTGATATTGTAGAGAACTCAACAGATATGCAAGAAAAGAATACAGCAAGCTTAACAATACAGCTATCGATTCAGGCACTGAGGATTTTAAGTCTTCTAAACTAAGACAATCTCAAACAACACCATGGCATGTTTATGCCTTCCTAATTAATCTGGAACTTTACTAATAAAAACATATGTATCACCTTGTCTGCAGATCCCAACTGTCTCCAGACCACAGTTACAGGACTCAGACACACAGATTTCCAGTTCTGCTCAACAGTATATATAGAGAAAACTCTTTCTTTGGAACAGATTCCTGTATTTCCACTCCACTGCAAACTGAACTGAATCTGTTTCCTGGGTTAGACTGCCATTAGCAGATAGCATGTGCCTCTATTCACTGAAAGAACATCCATCTCACTACATGGGGTTTTATTTTATATACTCGGTAAGAAAAACACGGATAAAAAATTTACTGAAAACTCATAAACCCATCTTGTTCAGCTCTACATGCAGCAAAAAGGGAATTTAATTGTTTAATAAACATCAAATTGTTTTTAGTATCCCATGTAAGTCTTCATGAAAACCACATCCTTGGCATTTACATGCATTATAAATGTATTCACTGAGGTTCCCCCACATCCTTTCAATGGGTATATAAATGATGCCTTACACACACAGCAGTTCTTCCAACAGTGGGTGTGCTCTCCCTTAAAATCTATCTATTCCCAACAGCACCATTTTCTTAATATCAGAAAGATGTAAGAGGTATTTATACAGCTTCCCTATCAATCTACTCTCAGACCACCAGAAATACAAACTCTATGGCTTAAAAATTCCATTATCCTCTTTCTAATGAATGAAAGGAGGATGGAAAGACAAAGCCATCAGTTTCCATAAAATCCAGCTTTCACTGGTGTCTGCTATAACATTTCTAGATGGGGAAAGGGACTCTCCTGAATGCAAAGGAGCACTGCCCTCTCCATTGCGCCCACTCCTCGAGACCCTTCCTCTCCTCCTCCTCCTCCTCCTCCTCCTCCAGCAGTGACGCTGAGGCTGCAGCCAACACTGGCACCCACGGCCCCAACGCCTGGGCCTGTCTATCTCACTGTAAGCAAAAGTTACATTGTTAGACACGCCTCAGTGAAATCTGGGGGTGTACAGAAACAAACCTGCAATAAAGCATCCTCTGGAATAAAGCAGAGCCCGCGCTGAGAAGCACATCAACAGACAACCCCTGATTTAAGCCATTTCTTTTAACAATGCAAGCCAAGCAAGTATAAATTAACTCACACTTTTAAAAGCCAAACAACACCAGTTAGCTAATTTTATCAGCACATTAAAAAAAAGAGCCACTTTGTTTTTAGAGAAACCTGGTGAACTCAAGCCTACCCTGTCTCGTGAAAGCAGGTAAATACAGAGTAAAAAAAGAAAAGGCAAACATGTTAGATGAGATGGGGCACCATAATTTGGCAGAAAAATTAATACTATACTGACCAACAGATTTTATTCCTCACCTCCAGCATGCAAACCCAAAGCACATCAAGAGTACCATCACCCCTGATGCAAAATTCAAAAAACTCCCCAGTTTACACTCTTCACACTTCCCCCAATACGCTTATCCAATGCACTTCTAATTAGCTAATTGTACCCACATTGATCCAATTAACAAGCCATAAAGATGTGAACAAAAGGAGCATATTCTGCCCAGCAGAGACTCTATTCAACCACGCCAACACCAGACAGAGCAAGACGTGGAAGGACAAAACCGAGGCCAAGGCTGTTGGCCACCGCTCCAGTTCCGCCATCGCTTGGAGATGCCCAGTGTGGAAACCCCCCCCCCGGGGACCTACCTCTCCCGTTTAGGAGTGTGGACTGATAGCTGTCCATTAGTTGAGGCGTGTGGGTTGATGATTAAGGAGGTCTTGGAGGGCGCGGAGGAGGAGACGCAGGTGGTGGACAGGTCCAGGCTGCTGTGGTTGTTGCTGGCTGCCTCCTCCGCTGTGTGCGAGCTTGTCACTTCCTTCCAGAGCTGCTGCAGTTCTGTTGGAATCATGCCTGAAACAAACAAATTGGATAATTAAATCAATTAACAGCTAATTCGGCCGTCTTCAAACAGTAATTAAATCAAAGAGTCAGTAAACAAAGCCTAGTGTTGGTTTTGCCTGTGTGTGTTTTTGCGCATGTATTTTTTTTTTTTTTTTAATAACTAAATGCTAATACTGAGCACAGCACCGCTCTGCCACGCTCTGGTGTGACACCTGCAACACTCATGTAATGCAAAATCGTGGGAGGGCAGGGGGGGAATCCATACAACAGCACACTCACCCAAAACACCATGTTAATTATTAATATTTTTTTGCAATTCTTAGACCAAAGGGCCCATATCCAGAATCCCTACACAGGCAGAAATTCCCCCAGCGCTCACAGCAAGGTTGACAGCAAAGGTGGCCAAGGGCTACTCTGTGGTCAGCTAAAAAACTCAATTTCTTTCTTTTTCCCCAATTTTCATTTCCTTCTTTTTTTTTAAGGAAAGTGACTACTTTCTAACCTGTTATTAAAAACAAGGAAGGTCTCAGGGAAAAAAATACTCAGCTTTATTATTATGACAACACGAACCACAATATGACTAATTTTGTGCTTAAGTTTTAAATGATGACAAATAGCTTTGTTATTAAATACAGTTTTTATTAATCACTTTTAGACATAAATTATGAATTCATATTGTCTTCCTGAAATGCTTTTCAAATTTTAACAGTCAAATTGATTATACTATGATTATTTCATTAACACACCTATCTTTCTCATTAATTTTGGTTTCTCGAACTGCTCACTTAATTGATGGATGTGTCTACCGAAAAACTGTGTAACTTTCTATACAAGTAACACTATTATTACTGTCATTTCTTAGATCAATGCTAATGAGCCATTCAAAAGTAAAACGAAAACAGAAAATAAGCTTCAAGAAAAAATAATAATAAAAAATTGTATTTTTTCAAATGTCCCAAAGTGGACATCAGGGTTAGGAAACAACATTCAAGAACTAATGCAAGAGAAAACTGCAAACTCCAGTGGGCCAAACGGAAGGGGAACCATGTGCTCAAGCTGAGATCATGCTTTTGGATAAAGCTGATGTTTGTGACATGATCAAACAAGTCAAGTTTCTCTCACAGCAGACTATTTCAGTGCTCCTTCAGAGGAGGCCATGGGAAAAAATTAGCAGTAGAGACACGTCACTCAAATATTCAGGGGAAAAAAAAAATAATAATAGCCAGTGTCTGTGTGTTTTTAAAGAGGTTTCTCATCACTGTGCTTCCAGCTCATCGTTTGGGTGACTGTTCATTGTTTCACCATGTTGTAGCACTGGAGCTATCCTAAGGAAACCTGCCATTTTCTGAGTGTACAGCAGCAGCTCACGCAGGCATGTACCTCACCCAACCTAAGGTACTGAAATAAAAAAAAAAAAAAGGAGGCAGTATGCATTATATTCATTTGAAACACATAATAAAAAATGCCAAGGTCTAAATTTAATTTATTTTTGTCATTTAGAATACAATGGATAGATAATCATCTCAACGTGATCAGCCAAACATCTTTACTTTGCTAAACTGTTAAAGATTTTAATTATGCTAGCTTTGGAGAGCACTGGTCTAATGAGGCGATAGACTCCAGAGAATCTAAGTGGTTAAGAACTGTGAAATGAGTCTGATAGGATTTTTTTATATTCACCGTGGATCGTTTGCATATCAAAGAGGAGTAAATTATTGCACGACAGACCAATAACCTTCCCCGCCTTTCCCAGAGTAGCATTAACAAAAACAGTTGGTCTCCGGTAACGGTTCACTACAAAAAAATGCTAAAATCCTTAAGTATCTGCAATTAATATATATTATGGAAGAGGCTTCAATTTATACATTAAGTGATCAGATATTTTTAGGACACATCCGCTTTTCTAAAGCCACGTCCTTTCATCAGCCCCAAATGCCAATTATATTTTGATGGATTTTGTCCCAAATGAGCATTTAGTTATTAGACATATTCAATTATTACTTGTCCCCTGAAATTAAACCTCCGAGCAAATTAAACAAAGAAAAAGGTCAGTACACAAGCCTGTGTCCTGTTTTGCTGTGTGGGGGCTATTATTTTCAAACACCTTGCGAAGTGACAGTGTGGGATGTATTTTTAGCCAACATGCTTGACAGGACTGTCTGTGCACTAACAATTACCTGTGAGCACGGCTGACCCTTACACACTGTTTACTCAATTGAAACAATAGTGAATAGACTTGTCTGTTGATGATAACATATTGATATGAGACCGTATGAGCCGACACCTATTTTTATTTTCCAGAATAAGCAAATAGGGAAAGAATAACTGGACTTTTTTTTTTTTTTAACCTGGATTTTTGCAGGTTTTTAATTAGACACAGGCTGGCATCCATGCTCTTCTCCTTCCCCCTTCTCCTCTCCTCCTGGTCACTTCTGATCTACTAATCTTATAACTCAAGAAAAAGCCTGCGTTACAGCCATTAAAACAGACGTGATATTTATACCTTGCTGTAGATCCCCTAGAAGTCAAGGTGTTTGCTCTAACTTCCTATCCAAGTGTAACTCACATTAGCACTAATGACAACTACAGCACAGATGGAAAGAAAAATATAATATACTCAATTGTGGGTGAAAAAATGCTGGAGATAATAAGGATTTTAGGGTGGGCTACATTAATTTGAAGAGCTAACTGTGATGTCATACATGTCTGCACTCAACCCCTTGCCAAAAAAATGATTACATCACCTGATTAATAAAATAAAATTAAAAATAGCCTCTCTCCTCCTTCTCCAAATTTAGTTCTTTTAGAATAATTCTAGGGAGAATTCCTGACTAGCCTGTCAAACTGGGCAGCTGAAAGGTGTGCTCATCACTCATCCAGCAAAATGGTTAAATAAAATAATAGAACAAATGGTAAAAGCAAGTCAAATAGATCCACGACCACTCTCAATAAATTATGTAATTTACCATTTAACAGTTTCATTTTAACAGCGAGAGCTAAATTTCAAGTCAGATTTCCAGAACTGTGCTGCAATTACCCGAGATCACTGCTGCCAGGGCTGCAACTTCCTACAGACCAAGAACAGGATTCAGACCTGAAACTGCCAAATCTACAGGAGCAATCAGGCACCCAGATGTCTCAGTCCTATTATTTTCACTCGCTGGTGATCTGAAGTGTGATTTGCAGTTTCATTTTGCAGATACTAAAGATCTCACTCTCGCAGCTGAGTACACTGCTGAAATGGGGTTTATTTTTAAATTGCTGCTATGTACAGATGTAAAATCTAGATTATAGAAGTGTCTAAATACTAAGCAGCAAAGATTACACAAATATAACATTAAAGGATGTGCTATTTTATGCAAGACAATAGGCAAGCATTGAAAACTAAAAAGAAACTAAAATACAGCTTAAACAATCTATTAGTTTTGAAAACATAACGAAAATATCACTTATGAAGTAGCATTCTCTCCCTGGAAACATTTATTACTATTACAGATACTTAAGAATAAATGCAAAATGCTTTTAACCAAATTCACAGCTACAGTTACTAGAGGGATGATTTTATTTCTTTTATACACACATTTACAGTATTTGTCTCGGTCTTGCAAACTGTTCTGAAAACAAAAGGGCAGGAGAGATGTAATTTTTTTTTTTAAATAAGAAGTGTCCATTACCAATTATTTTAAACTATAGCCCTGGCTCTTCATTGCATTTTTCAGGACAACTAGTCTCCTTGATTATGAAAGAAAATGTAGGCACAGGTTTAAAAAATGTATGTTGTGGGGACAGTTGACAGATTACTGCTCACGGAACTCAATTTCCCAACCCCAGGTATCACCGGCTCAAAGACAAACAGAGTTGCTCAACCTCTTTGTGTCCTTGTACCTCCATACCCAGGTGACCATGTTCAAGCAAGCAGAAAGTTGATTTAAACCTCATAATGACATCAGTTTTAAGCCATCATCTCTCTGATAAAAAAGAATAAAATATCGTGCTGTATTGCAACCTGCCTGAAAAGTCTCCAGTCCCTCTTTGCTCCCGGCTCCCGCCGCCCCCAACACTCGCAGCTCATTTCCCTGCCAGAACCAGCCCTTTCTGCTTATGTTTATGTCGTCTCTGGCGTGCAAGTCAGCACCCCTTAGGTTTTAAATACGCTCCTTGGTGAGGACTAATAGTTGCACTACCCTGCTCACCATATCAATCAATGCCACGACGGCTGAATTACCTACTGGTGTCTCCGATGTGTTACCGCACAGATTACACTTCATGCATCACCACATTCATTTCTTTCACATTACACATGAGCATGTCTTGTCACTGCCCAATTGCCCTCCTTTGGACAGCTTAACTGATGGACTATACAATGAACCTCACAGAGCCAACTTAATAGTACAGGAGCTGTGGGAAAAATTAGAAAGGTTGAAGCTTTAGTCCGGTGGGTGTGTGGGAACAGCCTGGGATGTTTCCAACAATAAATCTGGAGCGTAATTAATGCACGTTACAACATTCTGCAAGCATAAATGGCATTTCATCTACGTGCCCTTTTTCCTGGACTCGTTTCATGCCTTCTCCTCATCACACTGCACATCAATGATGACTGACCAGGTACCACCCCAGGCCGGATCCCGCAGCTCGCACTTGAGCACCATCTTCCCAAGCATCACCCTCTGACTCCTGCACAGCACTACTTTAGACCAGGTGTCCCGCTCTGGGATGCTGGAAAGCTAAACTGAGTCTTGCAGAGGGAGGTGTCAGGTCCCCAAAAGCTCAGTCTCTCAAGATGGGAGTTAAGTGCTCAAATACCTCCCTGGGTCTGGAAAAAACAAGTCTAAATAAAGCATGTCAGCCCCACAGCAAAGCAGGCTCCACTCCCTAGTCTGGTCTCTGTTTATCCATGTAAGTTAATATTCACCAGCCACCTCACTCTCCTTTTTGCAGCTATGCACACTGTAAAAAAAGGAGGGTGAAGAACAGAAGCAATTTCATCTCGTCCCCTCCATTTAACTGAACAGAGCTGAATGTAAATTCATTATATGATTTAGAAACTAGGAACAGCCCTAAGGCTGCTTGGAAGATCCCAAATCATTCAGCGTGGGCCGACTCAAGTTTTTAAGGTGAATGTTCAAATTTATTATGGGGCAACGGGAGGCAAAGGCAGGATTATTCAGAAATACCAGTATCATGGTTGATGCCATGGCATGTCTGAGCTACACCAACTCTGAACACTCTGTCTTAACCACAGCAGCCATAGCTCAGGCAAGTCTGTTAAAATGTCCCAAGGCTTACAGACAAACCCAGTTTAAGAAATAAAATTATAAATTTAAGCCAAAAAAAGAAAAAAGAGAATAAAAACCCCAGGTTATAATCACTGTCAAAAGTATTGTGATTTAAGTAATGCTTTCATTGTATCAGTGTCTTAAAAAAAAAAGAAAATAAATTGGGATTTCAGTAAAGCAGTAACTTCTTGAAGAGTGCAGGACTGAATAAAGATGTAGGAGGATCTAATTGTCAATAACACCATTAAAATTAAACGGAGTTAATCCCAATTTGCCTCATGTGGAGGGAGGAATGAAGCTGTGAAGCACAGAGGCAGTAACATGAAGGCCGTGTAAGCAGTTGTGGAGAGCAGTGCCCCTTTCCCTGGCAGCCACAGCCAAGGGCACTGAGATCTCTCCAGCTCGGCAGTTGTGGGTCAGACCCACTCTGAGCCAGCCCCCCATCAGGTTGGAACCAGGAACAGCCCAATAAACACATCTGGAAAAGAGAAACCCTTAGGCATGAAACTAGCACCAGGAATCGATGCAGACTCCTCCTGTGAAGGATTTCAAGCCCAGGTGAGTACAAGTGGTAGCTCTATTGCTATGCTAACTGCCTGTGACCTCCAAACCCCCTGCCAGCCAGAGCAGCACATGACTGCAGCGCTGCCCCTCTCCAAAAATATTTTTATAATGCCCACCCTCTCCGTCAGCATCTTTCCATGCTTATTATTTCATGAGCCTATGAGCTCTCTCTCTCTCACTCTGCCTGACAATTCCATGTGAGTGTGCACAAATGCCACGGCTTTGCCACCTCACCTACCTTGTGCAAGGGGTTGCAAAGGCAGAGTAGGCTGCCCGGGCTGGATCGTCAGCAGCCCCTGACGCTGCAAAGACAGGAGGTGCTGCTGCTGCAACTGCTGCATCTGTAAGAGCTGCTGCTGAAAGGCCAACTGCTGTGTGGCCACTTGCTGCTGCTGGGGCTGGAAAAGACAAAAAAAAATAAAAGTAAAAATGCACGTTTGTCAATACAGAGAAAAGCAGAGGATTTACAGGGCTCCTTGTCTCAAAATACTTCAACTTCTGATCACAGTCACCCGGTATCAAGTCCAAGCCAGCAAGCTGGTTCTTCTTGTCAAAGAACCCAAGATATGCTTAGATGCCAGAGCTAACCACAGGGCTACAGATTCCCATCTCCACCGGTCGCTTTAATCCTACCTAAATCCCTCCTGCCACCCCAATTAAAAATGTTTGCCGTGATTCTTGCTCTATGTGGTTGTGTTTTACCCCAGAAGCAGCTGCGTTTCAGTGGTGGGTAAAGCAAATGCTGCCGGCAGCTCTTAAAAAGTCCTGGGTAATTCTTCGAGGCAAGGAACATGTCTAAGGTGAGAATCACACCCTACGATCACATCACACTTAGATGTAATGAGAAACAACCCTGCACTGTGCTCTGTTTGCTCATTCAAGGGCTGTCTCAACTATTAAAGCAAAACGACTGGCTTAATTTATGGTATTTTATACTTACTCTCTCTTCTTCATCCATCAAGTCCCACAATACTTTCTGTTATGCTGGAATTATTCTGTGCTGTATTTAAGGCTGCTACTTCTGCACTTTGAAATTTTTAATTATTCTCACTAGAAAGAAGATGGAGTTGCTTTACTCCACAGGGATGTGAACCTTGAACCTTCGAGGTGTAAAAGAACATGTTGCTTTTCTCACTACTGTACCCGGAGAAGCTTTTAACTACTCTGTTTATCACTTCTGACATAAATAAATGAGAAAAAATCAGACCTTTGAAGAAGAAAAACTTCATCTAATATTGTTAATTAGCCATGACAAACGATGAAATAACATTGTAAATCTTTCATAGAAACAGTCACTAGATTTTAATTACACACATTCATAATTTAGCAAACAACATCTTACTTGAATGTGAGTGTTTAATATGTACAGTACTCCAGGCTTCGGAGCCCTTAATTTTGTTCAGTTAAGGAAGCCTCTAGGTTTTGCTTCCATGCTCATCTTGTATTTTATTTGCTTTGTTCTTTAAAACCCATGAAAGGCTTTGCATTTTGATAAATATCTTTTTATTTATTGTACAATGACAGGAGGAAAACTTTTGTTGTGTAAAACATCAATACATCATGCCAGTGTTTAGCAGTTCCTTGTGCTAGCCAAAAAAAATTAATGTAGATTTCCTTAGTAATTATCTGAGTGATAGAAAGATAATACAGTGCAGTAGTACAATAAATAGAAGGAAATTATCTAATATCCCTAATCTGCTAGGAATCATATCAAGGTGGAGGTCTTATACACATTATGGCTAACAATTATGGAAAGAAAATTAACTCTTACCAAACTGCATACTTTCACAAACAAAACCCAGCCAGATCCCAAACTTTTTGTCACCCTTCCTTGACATCAAGCCAGAGGATCACTGGTCCCATTCTTTACTAGTGTTACACAAAGTCTCACCAGAGCTGCTGGAGCAGGACTGACAGACACCAGCCGGGAATTTGACCCCCACCTTCTCGTACCACCGCGCCCCATCAACCTTAATACTGCAACAAACTTTATACCCACAACTCTGACAGTCAGTCATTCTAATTATTTTATTTATAAATGTATCCTATTTCCAAGAAAATCGAGGACTTCAAGAACACAGTCAAACAAATAGGTGTTTGGAAATTCTGAAACACGGAGAGTTTTCATTTCTTTGCAATAGCTTGCTCAGACACATCCAGTTGTTGCAACCATGTGTCACGGCAGCAGATGCAAACAGGCCCCAGCAACAGTTATATTAAGAGTTAAACTAATGTTTCCTTCCGTAAGTATTAATTTTGAAATGTATGTACTTAATATAAATATATATACTTAATATATTTACACATATATATAATAAATGGTATTACATAAAAATCTAGCTGCAATAAGCTATGTTTTACCTATTTGCCATCTGAGTGTAAAGTTAGAATGTGGTTTCTTTTTTAAAAAAAAGCCCTTTATATAAATTGACTGATGCCCGTTTGGTTGTCTTCTTAGCTATCCTAAGAAAAACTCTTGAACACTCTCTACTTTGAAAAGCCAGGATATAAAAGTATACAAGGCCCATTGTCCAAGAAAGAATTTAAAAGCAAGACACGTTGCCAAACTGTGCTCCCCACCCAGTTACCAAACACAGGATACAAGGCAGTTTGTTTACTTCTCACAATTGAATGCATACAAAAAAGGTCTCGGTGCAGTCCTGTTGTCAGGTCAGTAGTCAGTGTTAAAATGCTGAAATATCCTGATAAAACTTGCATTTTTGATCCCCTCCCTAAAGCTTCTGTCAAAGGTCTGTTTTCCTTTCTTAGGTTACTCCCTACTGCCTAACATAAACTGTCACACTGCCGGAGGACAAACGGCCCTGTTCGGAAAACAGCTCTCTCTGTCCAGCGCCGCGGCACCAGGCGGGATCCTCCGCAGCCCCCTCGCCATGGGGAGCCCCGATTTGCCAGAAGAGGACAGCCTGGGGGGGGCACAGGGCTGAAATCCCACATGGCACCTCTCCCCCTCGCTGTCAGGCACTGCTCACCCTCTGCTACACCATGCAACCCTGGAGTAAAACCCACCAGGAACCTCACTGGGGTCCGCCTGTTCTGCTCGGGGGCCGGATCCTTTTGACCAACAGGGCTTGGGAGGTTTGTTGTGTTTTTCTTCTTTCACGACAGTACAAAAGGACAATGCACTCACAAAATGACTTGGGGGATGCCATACATGAATACACTTGTTCCATCTGTCAAGGTACACGCTCGGCCCTCGTTAGCATGGCAGCTGCCGGCCTCCACCACGGCACTGCCCGTCAGTTTTCGGTGCAAGAGGGAGGGGAAAAAAATAAAATCGTGAAAGAACACCTTTTCCATGCTAATTTAGCAAGAATAAACTCCTTAAGATGGGTTGAACAAACTTCTGGGGTGAAATGAAGGTTGAAACGGGCCTATACTAAAACCATGAGAAAAAAACCCCTAAACCCCTAGAAAAAGCTTAAGAGACTTGGGTCCTTGTTCTCTTCCCAGCTATCATGTTAAAATGCTCTTCTTGAAACAGGAAGGAGTCCTTTCTTATTGTTGCTTTCGCTAGTGTAATATCAGAAGTGTGACCACAGTAAATCAGTGTGTTAGATATTGAAATGCCATCACATTGTCTAACTTCCCTTCTTGTCTTTTTTAACACAAAGTATTTTTTTTCTTTAAGCTCCGAGCCCTCATCTTTGTGTCTGAGATGCTCTCCTGTCTGACAACAGCAATTTAGAAGAGTTAACTTTTATCGTTCATTCTGCTGTGTAACTTTCCCCTTCAAATTTCTTTATCTGCCCTCTGAGCTCATCTGAACTTTCATGTTCTCCCAGCATGCAGGCTTGCATTCAAAACTATGTCTAATAGACCAAATAAGAGGTTAATAAGAAGTGGCAACAGAAAGAAAAAATACAATCCCTGGTAACTGATAAGAATGACAGTGGCAGCCCTTTATTGTTTGTCTTCAAATATAGAGTTAAAGATCTTTAAAAAACTAAATTTTGACGCCTTTGAAAAGAAAGAAGCACAAAATAACAACAGGGGGTTATTGCCTGCCAGCCACAGGGGAGAAGCTCCATAATTCTTATTCTCCCTTTTGAAGGCTGTTAGAAATCTGATTCAAAAAAGCAACAGCAGAAGGAGAAAGCCTCTTGAGGCTATCGCCATTTCCTGTGATCATGCATAATGCGTTTCAAAAGTGGGTTTTTACCAATTCTGTTGATCAATTGCACCTCCTTCATATTCCCTCTTTTTTCTGCTGTGTTTACATCTGATGTGACTCAATGACAAGCGCTGTCTGAGACTGTGAAACAGACCTGTCATGTTGATTTATGGGCGCATCAAACCACGACTTGTCCAAACTGAAGCTCGCAGTTCATTAATTAGAGAGTTGTGACTTTGAAGTCAGCTTTCAGACTGTGGTTTTTAACATTTGGCTTAATTTATATGCTCTTGAATGTGGATCTCTAAGGAAAAAACTGAAATTCCCTTCTTGTCTTTGAACTTCTTTTGACCGCACAATAATCATTTCTTTGTCCAGAGTGATGCCTGCATCCCAGAGTCATTAACGCGCATTGAACTGCCACTGATGAGTAAGCCCTACTGAATTAGAAAAACAGCCAGCAAAACAAAGCTGAGAGCATTCTGCACAGTGATATCTCACAATTACATGCCTTCCCTCCCTGTGCCATTTCCATTTTAATTACTGTTAGTCCTTTAGATTTACATTTTAGACACTTTTTAATCTGTTCCCTTTTTATTATAGTGGCGCCCGTAAGCGCGCTATGGTTAAGGTTGTGTCAGCGTTTCCATTATAAACCCCCCTGTTTTCAGGGGTTTATAACTCAGCTGGAAAAATTCACTCTGGGTTAAAACTTGGCACAGGTGGCACGATTTGCCGAAATTTCAAGGGGGCTGGGGCGCAGAAATTGGTGTGTGCTTTGAGCAGCCCTCCCTGTCGAGTGACACAAGCGCTGCCGCTATCGCAGGACATCACTCAGCATCTCATGCCAAGAGGCAGCTTTCTAGGATCTACCTAAGCCAGAACAGATGTCAGATTAAGCAGGAAAGTCTCAAACTCCCTGAAAATTAAGAGGTGAGCCCGGTGCCTTAAAATAAATGTAATTGTAGCAGAATTAAATTTAAGCACACAAAAATCAACAAACAAAGTTTAGGATGTGACAGGTATTTTGAAAGGGAAGTGTATTTAAAGGACAGGCAGAAGCTACCCTGGCCTTCTGCCACGGACCATGGTGGCATCAGAATGAGGTCTCCTGCCACCTCTTCTCCATGTCACCACGGATACTGCTCAGTGCAGCTGTGAAGAACATCCAACCAGAACCTCTGTAGTTGGAAATTACAAGCACAAACTCAACGTCTCTCAGCATTTTGCCCTGTTTAGAAAGGACAGCACCATATCTGGGCCTGCTGCCTTGCCCCCTCCCCTCTACACCATAACTAACTTCCCAAAGCACTCTCCCAAGATACAAGTCTAGATGCTTGCTCCAGGACTCATACCAAGCAGCAAGGCCTGGTCCCCTGCTATAAAATATGTGGCAGCGAGCAAATGGAAAGCACAAGAAAACACAGGCGAAAACAGGACAATAACTCTAAATCTGAAAGCTGAGGCCCGATAGAGTCAGTTCAGTTGTGCAATCATTTATAAGATGAATGACAGTTTAATAGCCACTAGACAGTCCCCAGGGATCTGTGGTTTGAAAGTAAAATGGGTATTGTCTGTACCTCTTTAGGCTGTTTTCCAGCATGTTGTTGCTGTAAAAGTTGAAGCTGCAACTGCTCCTGTTGTTTCTTATAAAACTCTTGAAGCTGCTGCTACAAAGAAAAGGAAAGATGGTAAGTAACAAAGTGGAGAGCCAATTCAGTGTCCCTTTTGGTGTAACACACAAACTGCGATTTGAAAAATAGCATCCTTTTATCTGTAATGGTCTGACCTTTAGTTTGAAACTCAACAATAAATTCAGTGCACACTGACTATTCTTGGCATTATCGTTTGAAAAGTAATCTCCAAAATGAACTGATGAAAAACATACCATTTTCTACACAAACTAATTAAAATAAGGCAAGGAATGACCTTTGATTGTAACAACAAAGCCAAAATGCCCTTGCTGAGAGAGCCTGGCGAATCTCTGTTGTGAAACACACATGCTTTCTAAATGATAGGGTTTGACTGTATTAAGTGTTGTTCAATACATGCATAGACATCCTGGGAAATGCTCTCCTCCTCCCGCTCCCCAGATGTGCACCGTGCAGGCAGTGTTCCGGTGTGGGCAGGAGGGAGCCTGGGAGCCAGGAGGGAGCAGGCAAGGTTGGGCTGGGCTGGATGCTGACATCCACCCGGGGTCTGTGAGACCCTGCTGTGCCAAACCCTATGATAATGGAGCCTCGGGGCTTGTCGGTGGCCAAATTCCAGCTGAGAAAGGACCATGGGCTGTGAGAAGCACGGACACACCACACGGCATATGTTGGCGGAAATCAAACAGATTAAGGCTTGACAACTTCTCCAATTTTACTGCCACCGTTTCCATAGTCCTTTATGGTTCCAGATGGACATAACGAGGTCTAAACTGGGAAGCATTGCCCTTCTACCTTGTTTATTCCAATTAGTCAGGGCACACCAAGCTTTCTGGGGGATGCAGGCAAAAGCAACAGGGACATCTGCCGAAGTCCTGACACTTAAATATGCATCTGTATTATTTAGCTGATCTTGGAAACAACTCCTAGCACTGCTCCCTGGATTTGTTTCCAGTAGCTATTTCTAGAATTAAAAACAAAAGAGCAGTCAGTTCAGCTCGGAGCACGGATGCTCCAAGGTTTGGACCTGAGATGTGGGCACCTTCCTTCTCCAGGAGTGTTTTGGGGGGCAAAGCCCTCCAGCAGCCATAGGGGGCCATCTGAGCAGCTGTTAAGGAAACAATTACCTGTTGAAGCATGAGTGCCTGCTGCTGTTGGAGCAGGACTTGGAGTTGCTGGGGAGTTAGCACTTGTTGCTGGAGGATCTGCTGCATTTGCTGGGGAGTGATCACTTGAGGTGTCATCATAGCCACCGACACTGGAACCTGAAGGCCAAGATGAGAGAAAGAGGGGGTCAGAGAGCATCCCTGTGGCTCCTCCAGCATCCCCACGTCGGGGGAATCTCGTATCTGGCACTGAGGGAGTTGAAGGCAAGAGAATCCTTATAGCCCACCTCAGCAGGAACAAAGGTACTGTCTACACTTTCCTGGTGATTAAATTCCCCTTTTGCAAAACATTAGTGGATGGAAATTCTTTAAAGCAAGCAGTATGGTAAAGATTAATTTATTTTTACAAGAAATCTGCAAATGGGTTCTTTCCCTCCTAGAAAGTCCTTGCTTCCCATACAGAAATCCAACAGCCAAATATCCTACACTGATGGGATCTAGACCCTATTACAACTGGTTTTTAAGAAAATTGAAGGAAGGCTCAGTGATGTGAATAACAGCACTAGACTCCTATGCAATTTTTACAGAAAGGCCCTACCACGATGGCTTTACCATTCCATATTCACCCAGCATACAGATGTCTTCAATTCTTTCATATTATGTGAGATACCATTAAAAGCCGCTTTCCATGACATTTCAGTGACAAACAGCTACAGTGATGAACTTGATAGCATTTCATATTTGCAACTGTTAACACGTTTCTGCACGGGCATCTTTGCAAGGAACCTGTACACTGTATCTGAAAGGATGATGTCTTGTTCAGATAAAACACTGACATTAAAATGACAGGCTGTCTTGGCCAAGGTTACACAAATTGTATTCAAGCGGATACCTAATGACAATGCTATGAATTCTGCAAGCTTTCTAGAATGTAATTTAGCTATTCAAAATAATCACTGCACTTGTGTTTAATTTGAAGACTACATGAGAACCATTTTGTCAGTCCCAGTAATGCAAGAAGACTATTTCCCTAGAAACCCACCCCTCTACCCTCCACCCCAAAAAAGGAAAAGAAAAGGAGGGAAAAAAAAACAATAGAGGAAAAGACAAAACCCATATGAGTTTTAACAGTAATATTTAAGCACCTTACTTTTCTATAGTTTCAAATCAAATACATGACAGCACAAAACTAAAAGCAGTAAAGGATATACTTTGCTAAAAAGGATCTCCTGTCATCCCATGTATTACAATAAAAGGTAATAATATGTTTAGCACTTTTTCTGTGCACCACTTTCTAAAAAATCCACAGACAATAGCTGATCAGAAGATAAAGGAGTTTAAAAAAAACCCTCCCAGTGTAGTAGTAAGCAAGAGAGAAATGCAGTATTAATTTTATGTAACATAATGTCTTAATATGCAGTTTATCTTGACTTTTTCACATGATTTGTCCTGTCATTTGCATAGCAAGCTCTCATTCCTAATTTCACAGTCATTATGCACTGATGTCCTGATTTCTCAGCATCACTAATTTTGATGAACTAAAAATGGTTCCTGAAGGTCAGATGCATGTACACTGCACATCTCCCCGTGTTGTTGTGTACATGTCGTGTGCCAGGGACAGACACTGCCTCAAAAACATTTGCCTGAGCAAAGCCTACCAAGGGCTCGCACGCCTCCTACATCCCATTAAAGCAGACACGGCGAGGTCCTCTGAGCATTCCCCATGGCACAGCGCGTTCCCACACAGCTAATGTGGATCAGGCTGGTGTGAACGCGGGCAAATGGAGATTTAATTATGGGTCAAACGCCAGAAACCACCAAAACCAGGGGCCATTTGCCCCTGGCCTGTGCCGCTTGCCTGCACCTATGGGAAAGCCATCAGCTCCGAGGACACTGAGTCATCTGGATGGGTAATCCCATTAATTCAGAATATCTTAATCTGTACCCTTTTAAAAACTTTTCTGGGAGTATAAAATTATTTAATTAAATCCTGCTGTCACTATCTTCACCCCGAAGCGTGACTCACCTTCATTATTCTCATCCCCAGAGAAGTTTACTTTACCCTGGGGTCTGTACTACCTCTCATTGAAGTTGGACCGAGCAAACAGAAGAGGAAGCATGTTTAAGTATGTTTTCTGTGCCCTTCTTGGAAGATAGACAAGACAAATACTGTTCAGTCAGATTTATGACGACAAGCGGGGATACAGACAGGAATAGGGTGGGGTGCTGTAAACCCTACACATCGGTGATTAATCTGAAGGGCCGCGTTCTGCCGTCAGCTGGGCAGGGACAACTCCCATTCACTTCCACGGCCTTTATGCACGTTTATCTCGGGACAAATCTGACAATTGGGCCCTATCTTTGAAAACCAGCCACGTACCTTCCAGTGAAGAATCTCTTAGCTGCAAGAACAGAAGCACTTAACCAGAAAGAAAAGAGTAGTAATATATATATATATGGCATACAGTTAGGGAGTACAAGTACATAAAGTACAAGTTTGCATTGGCCCGTTCAACTTCATTTTACCATCTGAAACCACATTTTCACACCACACCTGCACCCCTAAAGAAGGTGCTGCCTTCCATTTATAAACACAGCTCACAGCCACATTTAGCCAAAGTCTGTACTTCAGTTTGTCACGAAAGCAACTTACAGAAACCTTGCACAAACAAATTCAAATAAACCAGAAACTACGGTGTTAAAAATGACCACACACATCCCGGACGAGCGTGGGCCCACATACAGTCTGAGGACTTTAAATAGTTAAGAATGATGGCCTATATATCCACTCTCTTAACTCCCAACGTCCAACTTTTCCATGTAGCTAGTCCCTGGTAATACTAGGAATCAAAGGGCATGCAGCACCAGCAATAGGCTATTATAGCCCACACTTTATTACCCATTACTACCGAGGTCATTAGCGGTAAGAGTGATTGTACCGGTCTTAACCTATTGATCATTGTAACTACTATCATTTAATCCCGTGTTGAATGTCTGGAAAGCTGCTAAAGGCACACAAGAGAGAGTGCTTTAGCGATGAGAAATATAGCCAAAGCTTGGAAATTACACTTTGATTCATAAAATCTAGCCAGTGGTTTAAATCAATAGTATTTAAAACAGTCATGTAAGTTCTTAACTACAGCTCTCTAATATTTATGGGTCCCTTTTTGAGTGTATTCAGTCAAAACTAAACTTTATTTTAGATACTGTGCAATATACTTTACATTATGTTAGATAAAAAATATTTATTTCTGATATTTTGTCTGATAGTAAGTGAAACCTAAATCGAGAGCTATAAATTCATTTTAGATTTCTATCTCTCAGATGTCAACTTAAATGTGTTGCCAAAAAAAATTAGAAACCAACTTTAAAAATGACTTAACTGTTTAAGTACATGAAAATGAGCGTCTTTTATGAGTTAACAATGAATCACAGAAGGCAGTTTATGAAGAACTAAAATAATTCTGTCTTACTGCCTTCAGGGAGTTGAAGTTCAAATTAAACTACTGGCAGATATATTTAAAGAATGCTAAGTTAGCATGCAGAGAAGAAATCAATCTTTTATTTTTTCTTTCAAGTTGTTTATTTCTCTTTTGCACATGAAACATGATTGTTGTTATTGATATGATTAATGAACTACTTTTGGTATTGTTGACTGATAACAATAGGGTGTGGTAGATACCCAGCTGCATGTAAACCTGGCAGCAAAGGTAAAAATACAGCTGCAATTTGGTTTTGGGAGCTGTGCTAGTATGGACCTGCTGACATGCTAATACCATCAACGGCAAAAATGTCTTTAATACTCACAATTGTCTTCAGACACTGTTTCTCCCAGGGTTCTGCCTGCTGCTCCTCCAGATCCCCCAAAGCCCTCCTGTCCCCCTCAGTCCCCTCCGTGACTCCCCCATTTCAAGCCCTGCAAACACACTGTATTTTGGACCAAGGAAAACTTCCACAAACTTGGGCCAAGTTCGCCTTTAACTTCCCCACGAAGTTACAGCAGGGATGCATTTGTCACTCCTCCACACAACCCAGACAAGGGTCACGGGGATGAAAATGATTTAGTCCTATTTAATCATCTCCATTCCCTCATTTTCAGTGATATTAATATAATTAAATACTAGCTAAATAATTTCAAGTAGTTTAATCTTGTATGAAGCGAAAAGGAAAAAAAAAGAATGCCCTTTTCACACCCTGTGCCTCCGATGCTGGATACGGCTGTGGTTCTGTTAACTGTTAGCAGGCATGCATGGAAGATGGGGAAGATTTCCTTAATTCATAAAGAATAACTCTGCCAGAAAATCCTTTTCTCCCGTGATCTATGTTCAAACTTGATTTCAGTAAGCCCTCATACCAGGCACCCTGGATTTCCAAACAGCAATTCTTCGGTTAAAGATTTTTGTGATAAAAGTTAAACGGAGCAAAATAGCTGAACACAGAAAGAGCAAGTCGCTGAGGAACAGTTAAAAATACTGGGCTACAATAAAAATAGCTACGGCCAAGCAAAACCAAACAATGAACTTGAGCTGTCCTATTAGAAAGCTCTTATATGCAATACATTTAAAATATTAAAAAAAAAATCTCAGTTGAAACAATGCAAACCAGAAGATAAAGCACTGACAGCCTGGCAAGCAGAGAGGCACGATGCCACAAGCCAGAGCACGGCCCAGCAAAGCAAGAAGTGCTGAAGGCAGGACCTGCTTCCACCCCGAGACTAAAACATTTCCGACATAATATTTCATCCTCCAAGATCTCAACACAAAACCGCCGCTCTCGGAATTATTCACGCAGGAACTGCAATGCTGGTTCATTATGCGAAATGGAATCTCACTTCTAGACTTAGTTATTTTGCCATAATACAGCACAGCGCATTAAGACAGGTAATGTTTATTATATTAATGTAAAATCAGCTAAGTAGTCTGTCATTAGCATAACTGTTCTCTCTGTAACAATACAACTCCCTATTAAAAGAGAAGGGGGGGAGGAAGCCCTCTTTAAAATTAAATTAGCATTTTATTATTTTAATTTTGTTTATTATATTTTATCAGGAGGGGAGATCTCCCTTTGACCCACAGAAAGCAGAACGATGGGCTATACTGACATACCCCAGCATGTCAGGATGTCTGCTGTCTTCTGTATTCTCTTCTAGCTGAGGAAAAACGGGAATATTTTCGTATTTGTTTACAGAATGAAACATCTGATCTTATCTTCCACTTCTCATGCATACCAGGTTTCTTACTAAGTGCCAGGATAATTGTTTCAGCTATAATAAATACCCATTTAATTTGCATAAAAATATAAAGTTTACATAAATTAAATCCTTTCTACATCTAACATTTGTCAAATAGAGACTAAACCAGAGAACATACACACACACACACACAATCAAATATCCCTTTAATAAGCCGAGTGAGATTTCAACCTCGAGATTATCATCATCATTTTCCACATTTTAAAAGTTATAGTTTTTGTTTCCCTCTCTAGCATGAAAGGAAAAATTATAACCTGCTGTACATGGTTCCGAACTCTGGTGATGTTTTATAATGATTCAGTTAAAAAAAGAAAAAAAAAAGGAAAAAAAAAAAATCTGCTCTTTTTCCAGAGTTTAAGAAAGGAAATGTTAGATCAACATATTCTGCCAAAAAAGCCTCAAATAAACCAAAAGCAATCCTGCTTAGAAATATCCAAAATACCTCTAAAGCCCTTGAAAACCCTTTGAAACCCTCTCTCCCAAACACCCTTAATATACTGAGAATGATCATTGTATCAGACTCCTTACATTTGTATATTAATTCATACATACATTAAGGAGAGCTTAATTAAATAATAAAAGACCGTGATTGAACCAGCGACGTTTAATATGCCCAGAGTTTCATGTGAGTTAAAGGGAAGTGTTACACAGAGGGGCTTTTTATTTTTTTGTATGGCGGATTTTTAAGAACTGAAACTCCCAACAGATTTCTAGGAAGGATGAACCCCCTCTCCATCCCTGGCTATTTTCTCCTGCAAGAATCAAATCCACAGCTGCCTGCTCTTCAAGCTCAGGGCATTTGAGATGACGTACATAGTGGTGGCCAGCTGAAAATATCAGTGATTCTTGAAAAAAAATTCACCTGGTTAAATCATGCTGTTTATTTCCCACACAAACCAGAGCCTCTGCTTAAACACTCGGGTAGGCTTTGCCACTCTGGGTCCAAGTGTCACCTTTTATAACAGTTGTAAACTTTATTTGCTTAAAAATGTGCAGGTTTTCACACCTATGGCAGACACCTACAGCTGAACATCACAGCTAAGCACAACGGTGCAAATTAGATTCTAATGAGAAAACATCAGTTGCTTCTTTGACAATTTTGCCATTCACTGATTTACTTCTAATGAAGACACACTCCAACCAGCCAGCTCGCCGTGTTAAAGGTCAAAGCACGTTCAAAAAAATGCCTCACGAAATCAAGGCAAATGGGAAACCCGTAAAGAAGCCTTCTCATAAAGTGGCGTGGCAATTAGAGTAATTGTGCAAAAAGCCGTCTTCGGTAAAAAGTAAAAGAAATTAAGCTGCCACTACTGTAACAGGTTAGATGAAAATCAAAATTTAATGTATTCTCCCTTGTGTCATCTTGTTTTGTCAAGACATCAAATAGAATTGGAAAGTACAAAATAACAAGCCCTTGAGAAATCACAGAAGCCGACCTTTTTGATGTTGTTGGTTTACCTTGTTCTCAGTTATTTGAACAATGATGTTTCAGATTTAAGGGCAAGATAAAGCTTAAAAATTAAAACCCGTTGTCAGTTCGGGGAGGAGGGGGTATTGTCCCTCTCAAATAACAGAGCATCTTACCTAATCAATGAAGGCAAATCCATCCGAAACTAGTGCACAGAATAATTAGCAATTCCATTTATTTGCTCAATATTCAGTCTGGGTTTTCTCCCATTCATTCAACTTCAGTACCAACTACAGATCCTCCTGCTAGCACAGGAAACTGTGCTGGAAAGGTTAAAAAAAAAAGAAGAAAAAAAGAAAGGCTGGGGAAGACATATTTGCCAGTTCTGCTTCTCTCCCAATCTCTACACAGCCACTTTAATCTGCAGATGAGTGCACAGTGGATTTTTTTCTCTCTCCTTATAACTGGAAAGTGAAGCTGAACAAGCAAGCACCTTATAAAAACAAAACAGTACAGGACATTTTAACTGAACTACAGCAAAGTAGTTTCCAGTAATGCAGTTCTGCTTTCAATAAAACAAACAAACTGCTTAAAACCAGCCAAGCCTTTCACCAAACAATAACAAATTTAGCTTATGGTGTCAGGACTTTCCCACAATCTAGTTTTGCAGGTGTTGATAAAACTACCCCTGCTACTGCTTTTCCCTAGCAAAGAGGGGAGAAAAACAACACCAGTAAGTTATCCTGCTACTGGGAAACCTTTACAGAAAGTAAATCCAACTGCTGTGTCCTCCCAGCTCAGGTTTGTCTCCAGCAGCTCTGAAACGACTAAGAAATACAGAGCAGGAAAGCACAGGAGCTTTGAAACTCCTTAAACTTTTGAATGCAATAATCTTTCTCCCCTTACCTTTCTTCAGCTGCCCGGAGCATGTAATCACATACACAGAAACCAAAGAATTTTACACTGAAATAGTCACTTGTTTAGCTTCAGTATTTTAAAAACATCTTCACTCTCAAGCAACGACAGCGCCTGAGCACTGTCAGGTTAAAATGGTGCATAAGAAAATCGCTCTGACTGCCCTACCCCGCTTTCACTGCCTAAAAACCCCCTTCAACCTTCTTCACACAACTGTTGCAACCCTTTTCTTCCTGGCCCACAACTAAAATCAACTCAAGTTGCACAGCCCACCATCCATTAGTGCAATCATCCATCTGTGACCCATTACAACCCAGGGGCTACACGTTATGACTCCACCGTGGTGTCTGATCACTATTTACACCCCAGCATAAATTTCAGCGTGAGGTTAAGAGTTACACTTCTAAAATGTGTGGAGGGCTCATCCAGCTGTAGAAGAACGTGAGGCACCCACACCTTCCTCTGAGCAGCGAGATCCCTGCAAAGCCAGTGCAGGGATTTCATTTCTTCCTTGTCAATCCCATTATATTTATGACTTCTCTTTAGTTCGGCTGAGTGACTGGTCAGAGCATGTCTCAGAGCTTTTTTTTTTTTTTTTTAAAGCAAAAATAACACTGCTTAGAAAAGGGAGAGTACAATGGCACAGCGCAGCAAAGTGTATGTTAAACAAGACCAAAAAAAACCAACAACAAACCAACTGTAGCAAACAAAAAAAAAATTTCAAAGCAGCCCTTCCTATCATAAGCTTTCTGATGATTTATGGTTTACCAACTCAGCAAGGTTACGCAACACTGCATGCCTTTAGATGCATTATTTGAGTCAGTTGAGATTTAATTAAGATCACAGCCTCCAAAATCCCTGTCAAATGAAAATTCACAGAAGACAATACACTATATATCCTCATGCAGATAGTCTCCATTCCATGCTCTGGAATAACATAAGTTAATCCTCGTTTCTATGGTGGCAGACAAAAGTTCACTAATTTTGTTTTCTTTTGACACTTGTGTTGTTTTCTGTTTTATGTCATGAGATCATTCCCTTTTGAGAGGGGAGGGGAGCTGATATAGGGGGAGAGGAGGGAGAGCAATATGTCTGAATATGGCAGCAGATGTATTTTGACATTCTCACAGCTCTGCTGTGATGTCATCAAGTTTTCATATAATTAACCCCTGCCAGTAAGAGCATCCTTTCATGACATCTGTCCATTGGGAAGAGGAGGAAGAAGTCAGGGAAAAAAACGCAAAAAGTGCCTCAATCTGGCCTTGCACTAAAACCAAAACCAAACAAAATTAAATTAAGGCTACAAAACAGCATTCACATTTTCCTCCTGTATCAGCAACTGGCTTTTCCCAATTCATTATCTGCCCCAGCTGCCTCCTCACCTCCAAGGTCCTCTGAAACCACACGCTACAGACACCCAGCTCATTCCCAGCGCCTTCTCCTCCTGATGGTCCTGGTGCAGCGGAATCCCTTCACTCTATAATCCAGTTCCTCTATTTGCTAAACATGAGCATGTTAAATAAAACAATATTTCTTACAGAGAAATTGCTAGAACTTTACCTCATTCCAGTGTATTCCTATTTGCATTATCTTAATATCTGCTTGCTTATCTCATGGTTTAGAAATGACAGGTGCTAGCGGCCTTTTGTTTGACAGGCCACTACACAAATAACTGTCTTGCCTGAAAGGGCTAATGCACTACTAATGAACAATAAATCAACTTTGATTATAAAGTGTCAGACCAATCAGTTTGCAGTTCAGCTCTATCACAGTCTAGGCCAAGGCAGCTACTCTGTTTAGGCAGGACTCAGGTTTCATCTCTGCAGCCTTATCAATGAAATTTTTTGGACGTAGCCACAGGAGATCACTGAAAGCCCTCCGACAGCAGATTTTCCGCTGGCTGTGGAGAGAGTGCCTGCTTTTAGAGACTTCCTAGGCTGCTACTGCAATAAATATACAACCAACAAAAGCCATTTCTTAACTAGACAGAAGCACACTCTAATGACATACACACATACACACACGCATTGTAGCCGTGACTTTCAGAAGAGCTACAAGCAAAGAGAAATGCTTTTCAACTTGGTGTAAAGATGTGCAAGGTGCCTCAAAGTTCAGCACACTAATCTTACTTATGAGGGGTTTGATCTGGCAAATACTAATTTAGCAGGCAGAGTGCTTACAGTTCCAGAGGGAAAGAGAGGGAGAGATCCTCCTCTCCTAATACAGCTACTGCACATGCACAAGTCCTTCCAGGATTGGGCCCAGGAGCATCAGGCATGAAAATCAGCTGTGACCCAAATAAAAAAAGGATTTTAACATTTCGGTTTATTTACAAAACAGCAAACTAGCCTGCGCAGGTCACTTTTACTAGAAATAAACTTTCACAATTTATTGTAGTTCACAACTCAACACTCACTGCTAGAATAAATCCAACCGTTTGGTTTTCATAAACAGATCTTGGTCACCCCGAATGATTCACATTTCCTGCCACCAAACTTGTTTTTATTTAAAAAGATGAAATGGTAGCGTGTCAGTCGCCGGCACACGCACCGAGACGACCGTGCCGCGCTACCGAGAGGCTTTTCCCTGCCACCGGCGCAAGGACAAGTCAGAACTCTCGGTGTTTTCAGAGACAAGTTGGCTTTGAAGGAGTTAATTCCAGAGAGGAAGAGTGTATATGCACTTTGCTCTAAACTTACCACCCACTTCCTAAGGGTTCCCTCCTCCCCACCACCACCACCCTCGAAAATTCAGCTCACTCGCACTGCAACGCCGGCTCGCAGGGCTGACACTGAGAATCCCGTTACATCCATTTCGCCGGGGTTCACAGCACTAGTCAATGTCAAAAACAAAGCTCACTCACTTAATTTCCCCCTGGTAAATTGACTGGCGAATCCATTCAGCGATCCCGGTTCCTGACATTTAAACCCGACAGCGCGTTTTATCCGGCTCTGTGCACTTTTCCCCGTTTCCCTCGCTCTTCTTCCAAAAACTCCAGCGCTGCGGCACCAGCCCCGCGCGGGCTACGGCTGTCACGACAGACGCCGGGCGACACGCTCCGCGCCGCTCATCACTTCTAAAAAACCTCCGGCGAGTTGCGGGGCGCACACGCCGTCCCTCCCTCCCTCCCTTCCCTCCCCACTTCCCTCCCTCCTCTCTCAGGAGCGGCGCGGCTCCTCCATCCTCGCCGGGCTGTTTTCCGGCACTTTGCGCGGGCCTCCCCCCGCCCTCGGTTCCCCCCGGCGGGGCACCCACCTGGGCGGCGGCGGGCGGCGAGCGGCGCGCCGGGCCATGGAGCGGGCTGGCGGAGCGGCGGGCGCGGGGCGCTGCGGAGGCTCCGCGGGCGGAGTGCGGGGCGCGCTGCTCGGGGCTCCTGCCGCCGCCGCCGCCGCCGCCGCCACCCGCGCGGCCCCGCCCTGCGCCGCCGCGCACACCCCGCCCCGGAACGGGGCGCCCCGCGGGCCGCCCCCGCCCCCCGCCCGGGCACCGCCGGCTGGACACCCCCCCTCGGACACCCCGGTGGAGCCGCTGGAAAGAGAGGGGGGGGAAGCGCCGGCACAACGCGCTGGCGGGCACCGCAGGGGAACCCTCCTGCCCGCCCCGCAACTTTGTCGTCTTCTCCCGCGGAAAGTGGCTGGCGCTCTCCCCTCCTGCCTTCCCGGCGGCTCTGCCACAAGACCCCGGGATTTCGGTATCGGAAAATAGAGATAATAATAATAATAATAATAATAAAAAAAAACGACCGCAAGATGCCTCTGACAGGAGTTTGCAGCGAAACGGGGGTGAGTGCCCGGCCTGCCGAGGGGAGCATCTCTCTTTCCCTCCTTGGCCAAGCCTTGGGGACCAGCGATGCCCGAGCACCCCAGCCCTGGCCAGGGGCATCCACGACTGCCTGGCTCTAAGGCAGCCGAGCCCTCGAGCGCTGTGGACACAAATCTGCTATGTTTGGGTCTGTGGCACCCCTCTAACCATGGGGCACAGTGTCACCTCACTCAGAACAATCTTCACAAATTCACACGGGCAAGCTCCAAGAAACACTCGTCCGGACTTGAGCACCCAAACTCGACCCTGTACGTGTGCTCTCTCTAACCCAGGGACTGCCACGGCCCTTGCCCAAAACGCTCCTATCTATAGAATATCCTGAGTTCGAAGCCACAAGGATCATCGAGTCCAACTCCACTTTCTCTCAGGCAGCAATATTTGTAAAATCTCTCACACTATTTTTTTTTTTTTTACATTTTCACATAGTTTCTGAAGACAAAATTGATGCAGAGAGTTACTCCTCAGTTACTTTACGTGCAAGTACCAGGGCAGACGGAAGGCACCCTACACCGTTCCCAGCAGAACCTCCCGTTATTTGCAGGAGTCGGGCTGTCAGACAATAGCCCCATTAGTGATGCTGCTGAAGAACCTCACAAGAAGCAAAGACAAAGGACCCAATTTACTGACAACTAGCGATCTGATGTTAAATGGGATGCGATAGGGATTGCTTTCCACCCTAAAGTGTTTTCATGTCAGATAACAAATTTATTAATGGGATTTTTTTCAGGTCACAAAAATGTGACCCCACCCTCTTATGAATATTTAATAAGGGACTAAGGGCATCTTTTGCAAGACCCTAAATCTGCCAGAAACAGCTTACATGAATCAGAGAGTGCCTGCCTCTTAAAGGGGCATGGACACCCCGAGCAGGTCAGCACAGACAGGGCACAGGAACAGCCAGTATTTATGTGTTCTATCTATGCAAAGTCAAGCAGAGATGTACACACACCCCCCAGCACACTGGGCACTCAGCAGTAACAGAAACCGGTAACGCATGCAACGAGCTAGTAATAATTATCACCTGTGCTTAACAGAAATCCTTCCTGTCCTGGACTTCAAAGCAATCTCGAGGAATTTGGATTGCTTTGGGGAATATATTACAGAATACACAGGCTTAAACTTTTCAACAGTTTCTCTTTCGGACCACCTCCTCCTCCTGCTGCATTTCCAAGAGCATCGCTGTGGCAGGATCTCCAACAGCACTGACAGCAAAGAAGCAGCGGTAGGAACGGCTCTGCACTAACACACCCTGACCAACTCTGCATCCGAAATGAGGAGGGGGCTGCATGCCCAGGCAGTCTCTGCAAACCATCAGAGAATGCTTTACAGACCCCAGTTTGGAAATCTTTTGATCTATCTTGTCGTCCTCGGCACAAACTTCTCACTCACACACGACCCTCAATCCTATTCTCACATCATCAATCCTTATTTTCCAGTATGGCCATATCCAGGTACACACAGCTCAACAGAAGGCCAGTGCCCTCCTTCTGCCCTGGTCACCGGCTGATCACACACCTCTGGGCCAAGCTCTGACCTACTATATTTATGAAAAAAACAGGACACTATGAAACCTACCACTTTGCTCAAGGCACTTCTCTTCTTTCCAGGGGCAAAGAAAAAGCATAACGTGGCAATGCAAGCCCAAGGCTGTGATCTACATGCAAAGCAAAAGCACAGCGCTGGCTCTGGCACTGACAATTCTCCCCACCCTTGGGCAAGTCACCTAGAAATTTTTGTGTTTTGTTTAGTTTTTTTTTTTAATGTCTCTGACGCTGAGGATGCCTCTCTCTGAGAGCTCAGTCTGCAATGTTTGTGGCCTGGCTTCGGAGTGGCCTGCACCATTTCAAGGCACTCAATGACCTCAGCATCTCTGCCTCCTCATCTGCAGAATGGGGATAATACGACTCATTTCAGGATCTTCTGTAGACCAATATTTGCAGAACACCTTGAAAAATGAAAGGTGCTGTCTAAGCACTGAGTGCAGGCCGCAGAACCTGCAAGCCATATTTTTAAAGCGTTTTATACCCTTTCATATAAAAGCTTCATACCTGCAAGCTCAGCCAACATCTGCTGTGGGCTAAAAACTTCATCCTTACTAAAGGAGATGGGAGCACCTGTTAAGTAAGGTCACCATGAAATATAATGCATTTCTAAGCCAGCAAAATATTTTAAAAGACCAAGAAGAACCATAAACTCCCACTTTAATTCCATTCAATTATGGAGAGTCATCACAGACAGAGACCATCAGACAGGGATGTTCAAAACAGAACACATAAAGTAATACATTAAAAATAACTGGGAAAGGCTGTGGAAGACTAGATGGCTATTTGGCACTGTGTTCCCATGGGATGTGATCCGTATTAAGTGGTCATATCAACACCTAGGTGAAAGAAAATAATCACTGGACACTAAGATGCAAGTGAGAGGAACAGATTAGGAATTATGATGAATACAGTGGAATAAGTGGTTTTGTTATGCCATTATTTTACATGTACACTTTTTTCACAGACTTTCGTAGGTACCTATCCATGCACAGACCATGGATTTGCCTACAGAACAGCCTCATCTGACTACAGGGCAGGGGAGAAGGAAAGAAAAGACATCCACAAAGCACAACCTCCTCTAACCTGTCCCAAATTAGGAAATTTTTAGTCCTAATATGAGGCAATTTCTACCTAAGACAGCAATACATCTGTTCTTACCCTCAGGATGTTCCCCTGGGCAGGCAGGGTCAAATAGGTCCCACTCTGCTCTCTGTCTGCTGGTGGTGGGCCAAATCCTGCACCCTGTTCCCCAAACACAAATTTGGGAGTGAGTAATTCAGACGAGCTCTTGTGCCAGTGCTGCTGTGGCACAGAGGAGCCCACCCCCCTCCACTGGTCCCATGCCAAGCCTGGCAAAAGAATGTGCCAAATCCCACTGCTCGGCACACTGGACAGAGCCATGGGACAGTTTAAAAGCAAGCTGCTGTTTGCAGTTCTGAGGGAAAGAGCCGTCTCAGATACTGTTCCCACTCCCAGATCCCCAGGCCCATTTTTGTGGGGTTAAATCATATTTTCCTGTTTTGAGACTGCTTCATTTTCCCTTGTTGCTGTTTGAAAGACCTACAAAAACAAATGGGGAAAACAACTGACTAAACAGGAAACAGTGAAACTTATTACCCACAAACTGCTGAGAAAAAGGACAAAGTAAACATTTTTTTTTTGTCTTTTTTTAATAATCTCAGCTAATGCCCTCATGGTAAAATATCTTCAGGCAGAAAAGTGATTTTTAGGCTGATGGTGTCCAACAAAACAGAATACCAAAGCAATTAACATTTCAGTAATCCTTGTGTCCCTGTTGCTCTCCTTTTGATGTGAAACTGTCATTTTCCTTACTGCCCCTGCAAATTCTGCATGAACAAGGCTCTTTAAATCCCCTCAGTGTTGTACAATGGTTTAAATTTCACTTCATGGCATGCTTTAAATTACCATTCACATCTTCATTTAATGCATCATTTTATAATGCCAGTGTTACTAGTTAATTTATATATACACAGCAGGATGTGTCAACATTCAGGTGAGTTATGAATATGATTGCGCAGGAGTTATGGAAGACATTTCAGCAAAATTATGGTTCCCTCTAAGCATAAAAATATTAATAATGAATCAAACATCACAGGTAAACAACAAATTTTATATAATTGCTCCCCCCATGCTTCTAGATAAATAAATAAATAAAAATGGCAACGTTTTTGCTCTGCATTCATATTTGATTGATCTTAATAAATTGCCATCTCCTTTCCTAATAAACTGTAATCTCTTGTTTCCGCCACAAAGTAAAATTTATTAGCACACTCTTCTACCAGCAGGTCTGCATCACTCACAGCACAGTGTGCAAATTGTTCCAAGTATGCTTGGGCATTATTCATAATTTATTTTTCTGCCCCAAAGTACACAATATATTGAGAGGTAATCACCACTAACTGTTCCCGGTTACTTTCCTTAATTATGTGAGATGGCATTTATGTCACGTACAGTAGAGGAAATGCTGCAGTTTCCACTAAAACTCCATTTTTTTTGCCATGGGTTGAAACACAGCGTTCACACAGAGAAAACCTTCTTAGGACAGGAAAGACTGGAGGTGGTATCTGGTAGGAGATGGCAACACCTCCACTTGAAAAGAACAAGCCCTGTCTACCAAAATAACCCACTGGGCATGACAACAGCGATGGCTTCGAGAGGAAAAGTAGGTGTTTTGTCGTGATGTTAAAGTTGCCATGGTAAGAAAAAAACCACAGAATGAAACATCAACAAAACAAACGTCAATCAAACACATTTTTGCCTGTTAAGTATTAACCAGTGAACTCCTGGCCACCCCAGATCATCTCCTGCCCATCGCAGCAGTGCAGGCAGGCGGGTGCTCCAGGCTGGAGCCACTCCAGGGTCCCCAGATGGGAGTTTGGGGGTGGATCACCCCAGTTTAGGGCTGGTGTGGGGACAGCTGGTGTGGAATGCAGTGCTGGAAGCACTGCCCTCTCCTGGTAATCTGCCTCTGTCATCAGGAGACTTAATGCTTCACCTCACCACAAAGGATCCTCTTTAAAAACCCAGGCCTGCTTCCACAACAAACTACATACACACACGCCTACGTACACACATGTACTGACAGAGATGTAAATTAAAATAAAACGGATTAACTATGGGCCCCTTCATGGAAAAACACCCATCAGACTACTGTGCTCTCAGCCAAGGAGTGCTGAGCTCTATATTCTGGTTCACCTGTGAGAACACCCCATATCACCACTGGGCATTGCTGTTTTTCACTCACTCTGCTGGGAACGCACATCAGTGTATTTTCAATAAAACACCTTCTTAGCAGTAATGGGCCACTGTTCCCATTTCAGTGGTCCCCAAGGTTTCATGATACAGTTTATTTAGCTGGCTCGTAGTTCCAAGTTTTCCTCCAATATTCAAAAGCTATTTTTAATTTTTTAAAGAAGGCAGCCATAGGAAGAGCTTTTTCTCTTCTTTAGAGAGGAAGACACTTAATTTTGTACATACAACAAAACAATTTGAATTGTTTCCTGAAGAGGTGTTTAGGCAACAGCCTCATGGTTATATAGGAACGCACAGAAAAGCTGTGACACTGCTGATGCTACATAGGGACAGAGTTTGGGAGCAGCACTGGGATCTCTACTCCTGCTTTAGAACAAGCATGCACCATGATCAAATGCACCTCAAAAATGCCAAAAAGCAGTACAACAGTGCAATTTGCAAAGCTGGCAAACAGTGCTAAAGCCAAGAAGATTCAGTGCAGGCAGAAGCACACAGAGGAGTGCCCCTGAAATGCTCTCTGGTTGTCACACTGCACTTGGAAGGTTTGTTTGCTGCAAGGCAGCTCTGAATTACCAGGAGGAGATACTACAGGTTACCATCCTAGGTTCCCTTGTACATATATAAAGTGCTTTTTAGGAAGCAGGGCATGGCAAGGGAGGTGTCCTTGTGACCATCGCTCCACACTGCCCATGGTGTGCTTCCCCTCTTCCTCAATGCCTCTGGGTCAGGAGCACCCTGTCACTCAGCCCAGCAGGACAGGGAATGGGAGAGGAGAGGGAGTTGTTGTTGTTTTGGGACAACAACACTGCAGGGCAGAAGACCCAGCCCCGGCACAGCCATTCCCTGGCCTTTGGCCACATCAGTCATTTTGATGGTGCACATCTGGTTTCACATGGACGAGAAACAGCCAGCCAGGCCGGCTAAGCAAACACCCCAACCAGAGGACTTTGCTCTCAGATCCCTTGGGGTCATCCGACCGGCTCAGAGTCCTTTGTGCATCACTAAGCAGGGCTCACTGTGTGCTCTGGGCTTTTCCTTTGTACTTCCACTCCAGCCCTTCACAGTGCAATGCGCCATGATCCATCACTTCATCCCAAATAAACGGGGTCCAAACTGAATTCAGGGACAGGGTCCTCCCCTCCCGCTTCCCTTCCCCAGGCAAAGGCAGATCCTAACTGTGTGCAAGGGTTATGACCCACTGATGTGTCCTATCCAAATCTGGCTGCTGCTTATCCCAATCCTTTTCTCCCCTCAAGCCACAAAAAAAGATACGATGCTGAGAGGCAGCAGGTCTCTGAGCCAGGAGAGGATGCAGTGGGGCAGCCAGGACCCACTCCTTTGCTGCACCCATCATGCCAAAGGGTGAACAAGCAAATAAAGGAATTTGTCTGGGGTCCCTTAAAACAAATTTGCCTTCCTGCAGCAAGAGAAATCACGCAAATGCGCCTAAAAATTTGGGACTGGAAAAGTGCAAATACGCTGTAAAGTGTAACAACAGAGGAATACAACAAAAATCCCTCTCTGGAAGGAAACAACAATTCTCTGCCGTTAAATGCAGACGCTTCCAGTGGCAGCAACTTCGCCACACAGAGCCCTGGAGGAATTCAGGACACCTGAGGCACCAAATCCCTCACTCGAATGAAATTGCAGGGTGATTAAGCAGAGAGAATGTAACTATCCAAACTGTAATTTGGCCAGCACAATGGATCTAACACCCCTATTCTTGGGAGGAAAAAAAAATAAGTACTGTATTTGAAGTTCAAAATCTAATTAACTATTTGAGAAAAAGAATTCTGTTTTTAAAAGAAAATTCCTAACAATATAAAGAGAATTACTGCCAAAGTTTTTGAAGAACCGCATAAAATGGTATGAAAAACGTATGATATTGTAATAATAGGAATGACTGGATTTGCTCAAATGTTCCTTATACCTTATAATACAAGAATAAAATACAGTGTAAATCCTTCTATCTACATAAGTTCCCTGTACAGAAAAATCTCTCCTTTAATAGGTTTACACCTTTAACATGTATTAGTTTGGAAAAGTCCTAGGGTATAATTGCACATCTTGGCTTGGCACATTAATAGCTGTTCCCTTCATTTACTGATTTCTTTTACTGGTCAATTTGCTATTTTACTACGCTGCTCTTACAGCTCGGCTTCCCCCCTGTGCTGGGAAGGGCAGAGCTGGTCACGGGCTGTGTGCTGCCTTGGGGAGGTGGCTTCTGATACCTTGATCCTGGCCATGTGCACACACGATGCTCGTCTGGGATGCGGCATTTCCTTCCACCTGTGCCAGCAAGCCACAGGTCACAGGCAGAATGCCCTCACTTCCAGGAAAATCTGTGCAGAAATAAGCCCTATGGGCCCAGGAGAACACAAGCCAAGTAGGGCTTCTCCAGGGCTTCATGCCACCTTGCTGGTCACATCTCCCTCCAGTGCCCTGAAGAGCTGCACTTGCTGCTGCCCAGGCTCCTGACCCCACATCCCTCCCCACGCTGTTTCCTCTCAAATCCCCTCTGACACTGTGCATCCCTCAATTCCTTCTTTGCTCCAGGTTTTTCCTGTTGTCCCAAATTCTGCTCTCTGCTCCCCTGGGGCTCCATCCCCATTGCAACTCCTCACCTTCTTCTCCCTATAGCTTGAGAGACCTGGAGAGATCTCACCCGGGACAGGATGCTCACCTCACTCCACCCCACACATGGGAAAGGACCATTTCCCCATAATGGAGAAGGGACACACATAATGATCCACGCTACCAATCTGCACAGGTTCCCTCTGCATCTCAGCTCCAGGCTCAAGGCAAAGCTGGCATTTGCTAAACCTCCATCCACCACCTTCTACAAGTTTTTTGACAGTTTAAGGGTTTTCTTATGTTATAGCAGAGCCATTCAGTTAATGGCTTCTCAGCACTGCCATTATAAACCAGAACTTTTCAGGTGTTTATTACTCGGCTTTAAAAATTGGCTCTACGCTGAAATTTGGCAAACGAAGTGTCAGCCTAGGAGAAAATTTTATTTTTTGCCAATTTTGTACTGTAAAAAAAAAATGACCCCATTTTGGCCTCCATAAAAATGCAGGTTTTGCTGCCTCAGTGACACTGGTGAAGTAACAAGTCAATATTGTAATAGTGCCAGCAGAGCTGAGTGATTTAATGCCTAAAATTGCTTTGAAGGTGAAGAGTGCTATTGAGCTGCTAATTATTAACTATTATTACTGATCCTGCCGCACAACAAAGATGCAAACAGAAAACAAAGGGAATATGAGACATCGCTGGGAAAATGAGGCAGAATCGAAATAAGGGTCCAGTGGTGAACACGGAGCAGCTGGAAAACAAGAGTCAGAAGCACGGGCAGGGTGGGGTCCTCCAGCCAAGGCAAGAAGAACGAACTGATATGGAAATATTATTTTTCATTTTCCAGGACAGTATTTCAAATACAAATAAAATACAAATGATACCATGTAGCTTGCTCCACGCCAAAGCTAGCAACCATGCAGTATCAAAATCAGCTCTAAACCAAGCTGAACTGAGGTCAGTGAGGACCTCATATTGCTCAGCCAGAGCCAAGAGAAACTTTGCCATTTATTTCAACATGCAGAAGACAGAGCCCTGAAGGTGCTGAGGATGGGCGACCTTGCCTCGGTTGCCTGGCAGTCAGACATCGACATAAAAACAGCCTGGGAATTTCAAAGGGCCCAAAAGACTTCAATCCCCTAAATCTTTGGGATCCTTTCAAATCCCATATGCACAAGGGTAGCAGTATCCACATCACACACCCCAAAATCTGACCTAGGTTGATCTGACTTGGCTGAACAGAGGGGAAAGTAAGTGATCTCTACTCTGAACCTCCCCAGGTACTCCACTTGCTCAGGGGACTGTGGTTTTATAGAAGAAAGGTAACAGAATGATTATTTCTTCTTTGGGGGAAGAAGTGAGGACCAGGAGGTGAGTGAGGCCAGGGCACACTGCCATCTGGAATGTGCTGTACCAAAGCAGCCGTGAAAAGTCATCGGAGCTGCTCTCAAACACAGCAAAAAGAAAAAAAAACCCAATTTATCTTTCTGGAAACTTTCTGCTTGTCTAAGTGGCAGCTATTTAAATACAATTAACAAGCAAATGATTTTAAAATTACAATACATTTAGTAAGGCAGCATCACAAACAATTTGCATCTCATTAAAGTGTTTGAAGCTGCAGAATCAGCCTCCCAAAAGGGCTGCACTTCAAGTGGGAAACCCAGACACAGTCAACAGCTCCTGTACTGTCCTCTGGACACCACACACACGCCGGGGGGGGCTCAGTGTCCAGCCAAGCCCCTGGCTGGGCCACCCCCATGGGGAGTTCTGGCCACAGCTCCCAGCACAAGGACGGATGCCACGAGCCAAAGACTTGCTGGAAGTGGGTGTAAAACAAGGAAGGAAGGAAGGAAGAGGGTGTGTGTGTGTGTGTGCATATGGGATGGGCACTTTTTAATATACATTCATGAACAAAGAGTTTAAAGAGATTTCAAGCTATTTACTCAGGTCTATATATAATTAAAAGTTTATAGATTACACTGCCGCAAACGTTCTGAGATTGTTGTTGGGTTTGGACACACATTAATTCCCAGGAGCCTCCTGCAGAACAATCCCATACCGACGCGTGCAGCAGGAAAAGCCTCAAACAAGTAACAGTTTTAAAAGCTTCCAACTCACTTTCAACTGTGATTT
Source organism: Chiroxiphia lanceolata (assembly GCF_009829145.1). Classification (NCBI taxonomy): domain Eukaryota; kingdom Metazoa; phylum Chordata; class Aves; order Passeriformes; family Pipridae; genus Chiroxiphia; species Chiroxiphia lanceolata. The sequence goes on along the minus strand of NC_045647.1, from coordinate 4,480,388 downwards.
ACTGTGGTGGTTCCATTTAACCCAGAGGATGCAGGAGCACTTCCCAGATCACACACCACTTCCCCACGTGCCTTTGGCTTCCTTTAGAAAGCCATGTTGCCGCACTGAGCCCTGCCTGGATCTATCCCAGGATCAGGTTTTGCTAGGCACAGCTCCATATAGGTACCTGTGTGGGCAAGGGCTACTGTTTTTTCCATCAGTGTAGCTCCTGCCATACAAGACTCTTCTGTTGTAGCCCATGGAGAAGAGTGGTCTGGCAGGAGGCTGGTGGGAAGCTGGTAGAAGAGAAGGAATATACACATACACAGTAGCTCTACAGGTAATGCATTAACAAATTCGTAGATGAATGAGAAATTCAGCTAAATAGCCTTAATTTCAGTTATCAGAAGACTTGAAGGTGAGGATGTCCACGAGCAAGGATGTCCCTGAATAAATCATTTCGCACAATCAGCCTCAAGTGCTGACCCCACCAGCTCACAACACTGACTTATGCTCCAACCACACCTTTGATCCAAAAGCTTGCTCCCAAGTACTGCATGAACTAAAAGGCACAAACAATACTCTCCCTAGAGTTCAGTACAAGTTCTGATACAGCCTTTTCCTTGCTGTGCCTCAAACTCCACGGGCTCTGGAGCTGCACGTGACGGTTGTTTAAGGCTGCACAGCACAGTTATACACGGCCCTGGCAGGGGAGAGCGAGGAAAGAGTTTACAATTGAATCTGCAGAGGAAATTCGGGTAAGTTGAATTATCCATTTGGAAGCTGGCCAAGGGCTGGGACTACTCAAAACCATGAGGGAAGCTGTAAGAAGCGACCGCTTTTGCTCGTCCTTTGAAAGGCAGCACCTTCGAGCTGCCTGGGGCTCTCACTCAGTGCTCCTGTGAGAGCAGGGCCAGCCACATCCCCTGTGCTGCTCCCAGCGGGGAGGCTTTCCTGGGATCCAGGGGTCCTGTCCCTCTGCTGAGAGACCTGTCAGTGATGATGAGGGGGTGGGGGCACTCGTACCCTGTAGTGCCTCTGCAAAGGGGGCGGCAGCTTGAGCCTGGGAAGCCCAGCAAAAAGAGAGACGGAAAAAAGAACTAATAATGAATAAAAAACCCCACGGGTAGAAGCAAACCAGTCATCACCCTGCCAAGCAATGTGCATGTCACTGCTCTGGGCACAGCACGCCAGAGAAGCCCCAGAGCCCTCTGGGTGGTTCCTGGGTCTCTCCATCCCTGGTGTCGTCACAGCCAGCGTGTGTCACCCCAAAGCTTCCTGCCCAGAGATGCCACCAACTATTGACACAGGCCTCGTGCGCTTCTTTTTCAGACCTGTGGTTTTGTAGTTTGTCAAAACAGGATACTATTTAAATTTAAAAATGTTACAATTTAAACAAAGGTGAAATAATTATTGCTGTTTTAGCAACCAGACGTCAGGCTTTGCTCATGCACATGCAGTTTTTTGTTTTTGGAAGACCTCAGGCCTCGTTTGCCAGCTCACTATCTTCTCTGTGAACCTGGATGCGAAGACAAGTGTCTAAGCAAAACAACACTCACTTTCTATGAATTACTGAACATGTGTAATTCATTTATCTGTAATATTGTGCTAAACTCAGCTCCAATTAAACAAACGAAAACACCTGCTTAGCACACATAGATCTTTCCATACCTCAGGGGAAGACACATCAGTGTGCTCTGTAGTACAATCTGGCTCAGAAGCCTACACTAACAATGCAAAGCTGGGATTTTTCTTTTTTTCTTAAATGCACATAGGCAGGGAGATTAAAAAAAATACAGACAGTGAGATTTTGGGGATGGAGTATTTGGTTTTGGTATTTCTATCATTAGCATGTGCAGTTCTGTAATATTTAAGTGCTCATTGGGGCCTCCTCATGGGCTGTTGGACCTGAGGGCATGTATCACTCAGGGGAAAAAAGTGGGATAATGAAAACTTAAAAACACATGCAACCAGCCTCAGATATTACGATACTGTAAAGCTACCAAAGAGACCTCGTGTTGACAAATTTACTGAGTTGGGGAGAAGATGTTTCCTTTTCTTGTTCTGCTTATGGACTGGTGCTATGGGACATCCCTGTTGTCCCCCCATATTAATGAGTTGGGAACACATCTCAGTAACAGACTGCCCAGGGTCACCCCAACATGGGGGCTGAGATCACTCCAGGCACCCCAGATGACCCAGCAGCAGAAACAAGACACAGCCTCATCTCACACATGCCTTGAACCAACAGAGGGACGTCCCTTTGGGGGTGCCTTGGAAAGAGGGCTGCCACGGGTTGGTTTGGTGCCTGGCTGGGTGCAGCAGCCATCATCAGCAGAGCCTGCAGCCTGCCAGATCCCCTACACTTAACTCATTTCCTATTCTCTACTCACTGCCTGCAGACAATAAGCTGTCAATCAGATCCCCACAAGAACATTTACAATTATCTTCCCTCTCCCGCACCTCAGCACGGCCCGTATGGCTCCATCCTAAACTGTTCACACACGAGCCATTTGCAACTCTTCCATTGCAGTAACTGCCCTGACTCGAGAGGCGGGTTAGGAAATTGAATTTCCTCATGTTTTCAAATAAAAGTACTGCGGTGGTGAAGCACAGAAGCAAAGGAACAGGCTTCCTACAGGTGTGAGGCAAAAGCAACCACGAATGGAAAAACTGCCCCAGTAATTATTACAGTATCCTGGGCAAGGAGTAAGGCTGTTTGCTGCCTTTTTTTTAGTTTGCCTTTTTTTTTAGCAAAATCAAAGTCACAAACTGAAAGTGGGTTTTAAAATTATTTTTGTTTTGGTTTTCTTCCCCTTTTTTTTTTAAGACAGGGTGGTCCCCTCCTCTCACTCCTGCAGAATTAGCAACAAACCACCACCACAATTTTGCAGCTGGCCTTGCCGCTCTCATGTGTCCATTGTTGGGCTCTCCCAGAAGAAACTGGTTTGTTTTTCCTCTGGGTAGACACAGCTGAGTGAAGGACTCAAAATGAGCACATTTTCCAAGTAAAAAATAACAGTGATGCATACAGTAACCATACCTTCCCCCTTTAGTGCCAGTTGCTGACAACGGGATTTAAAAATATCTGAACTATGTTCTACATGATGTTAATGCTCCTATTCCAGAGAGAAATCCCCAATACCGTGGGGGCACTTTCCAAACACTGCAGCCTGAGAAACTGTCCAGGATGTGCCCATTCCTAATAGCACTGAAATCACTGCCATGGCTAAATTAGGGTAAAATCAGTACAGTCATCATTCACTGCACTGTGACTGCACTGATTTTCTGCTCCACTGTCTGCTCAAGGGTCAGTGTGGGTAATGGAGAGGAGATATTCCCTCTCCTATTAATTGATCTGGACACATCTTTGATGGCTGTCAAAACAGAAAGGTAACTAGTGCCATTACGGCTTTTTTTCCTCTTACTTTTTAATTCTTGCGCAGAATATTTCCACAACCTTTTCTGATGAAAAAATAACCTATCTGATATTTCCCCTCTCCTTTAAAATGTTTATCCTGTTCTGAATCTGCAAAGTGTGATATCATCAAGGAGGGTCACGTTTCACAGGAGCTAACGGCTTCACTGTGTGCTCCCATCACTTTGAAAAGACGAACAATAGTCCCTCAAGTGTTGCTGCCGGTGGCACAGCAGCAATTCACAATGGAGGGTGAGAAATCTGAAATTAAAATAAACTGCTTAAAACCTGCAGATAGAGAGAGTGATGCAGGAGATGGAGTAAAATGGGACAATCTCTGAACCCAATCAACAAAGCGCTCATTGTTCCACTTTAAGACAAGTAACGCAGCAATAAATATTGAGCCAAGGCAGTTAACCTGTATCCACAGCCTTTGAATAAACACCAAAGTTAAAAGTAAAATCAATGCCAGGCCTTTGGCTCTTGCTAACTTGTGCTTTACTCCTTCTTCCTTGGCCTTGTTTTTACTTTTGGGGATTTTCTTTGCCTCCTCTCCTGTTATTCATACTTTCCTGCAGAAACTTCTTATCACACAGGAAAAGGACAAACAGAAGGAACTGCCAGCGTGCAAACAAATGATGTGAATGACAGCTCAGTTGTGTTCTGCAAATCCACCTGGGTGCAGGTAACTGAGAAGAAAAGGGCCAGGCAAGACGCTGACTCACAGCGTCCCCTGTGAAGACAGGGGAGCCTCCACCTCCCTCCCACACCCCTTCTCCCCACGGGTGACCCAAAGCCATCCTGCAGAACTCTCTAACCATCAAACCCAACTCAGTGTTTACCCTGCAGGATGGCACAGGCAGCATGAGGCATCTCTGGAAGATACAGGCACGTTCACCTCTTCTACAGGAGTTTGAGCAATCAGCTCTTGATCTCTGAGTACAAATGAACGCCCTGGTTAGTTCTCATTTTTCCTCAAGTGGTTTATCCACTCCCGTGCCAACACCTCAGCCAGTAATACAGGTTTTCACAGCGAGTATTAATTCTGACTTCACTTTTAAATCACATTTTCTTCATTTGAGCATTATTATATTCCATAGAACCAGGCGTGAGCATCATGCAAAAGGCATTCTGGTCCACAGTTGTGAATACAGCTGTGTAGGCAGAGGAATATTTGTTTTCCAAGTAATTTGTGCACATTCACAAAATTACAGCTGTCTGCAGTTCTCCCGAAATATCTGCCCTGATGTTTACAAGCCATAAAATATAATCTGCCTTTTCTAGGGTTCCAACTGGTAAAATTGGAAATATATATATACATTTATGTGTGCATGATTATTTTTCTTACAGATTGACTACTCCCCATTACATATTGGCTATTAAGCCCCCATAACACCAGCACTAACTTGAGGAGCCACTGGCCTTAGACAACAGTGAATAAACCTTTCTAAGAGCCAGAAGGACCTCTCTAACAGATTTCATGGATCACTCATCACATTGCATCTCACTCTTATATCAGAGTAATCCCCTGAAGAAGACCACATGAAATAGAGGCATGGATTACAACCCTGCTTAGGGTGACAGGTTGCTGCCTTGGCCCAAAACGAGCTCATATTGGGATGGACAGGGAAGGTTCATCAACTTAATAATGTGGCCAGTGACAACAGTGACTGACCATCAGCAATGGTCTTCAATTGTCCAAATGCACAAAACACGATTCCCTAGGACAGCAAAGTCCTTGGGATAAAATTTTTCCACAGCAAATATGGAAATGTACACTGCACCTGCACAACACCAACTGACCCCACTCAAAGTACAGGACACAAACCATGAGTAACTCCCTGGCCCAAAGCCCCAAAGAGCAGCAAAATGTACAAAACCAAACACAGAATGATAGAATGATTTGGGTTGGAAGCAACCCTAAAGCTCATCTCGTTTCGAGCTCCCTGGGCAGGGACACCTTCCACTAGATCAGGTTGCTCCAAGCCCCATCTAACCTGGTCTTGAACACTTCCAGGGATGGCTGCATAGATGTGTCGTAAAAGGCTCAACGCTGAGATGTACCACACAAGTTAATAACTTAAATCTAGCTGCTTAAAAAGTGCCAAAGTGACAGAACTGGCACGGAAGTGTTGAGCTTTGATAATCACATGTACTGCTTTTAATACCCTCAGTCCTTGCACTCCACCACATTTCGTACTCCAAGCACTGGCACATGGCACGAGCTGTGGAGTTGCAACATGACCCTCACGATACAACACAATGAAATACAACTTTCTGAGGGGCAAATGTAGCAAGCTACAGCATCAGTGACCTCAGTGGCACTGGTGACCTTGTCAACCCTGGCACAGGCACTGCTGCCTCCTCACACCGCTGTCCAATGCTACCTGAAGCTCCTCCCATCATCTTCCCACCTCGCTCCAAAGCAATTTCAAAACTTTTTCAGCTAGACATGCTAAACCCAGGATGTAGATTTTCCAATTAGTCTCTGTTTAAACATCTGTTGGTAGACTGCATTTAACATTAGTTATTTGAGCAAAGCACAATTTGATTAGGCTGTCTGAAATGGAGCCAAAGTCTGCAAAATAATAGCTCAATTAAATTTTGTTTTGCTTTCATTTGTCTTATACTTTCCTGAGTGTGATACAGTTGCATATAATCAAGTAAACTAATTCTTTTCAAAATGAGATATTTCAGTGCTTTTTCCATCTCCTCTCAAAGTTTATTTAATAATCTATTCCATCTTCTCTATGCTTCATCGAACTTCAGCCTGACACAAAGTATATTTCTTTTTTGTGCCTTCAGTCTACTTTAATTTTCCAGGCTTTCAATGACTTGAGATTATGCGCCATAAATGTTACACCTTAAATAGATTAGTAATTTATAAAAGGCAGATTACACTTATCAGGCAAATAAAAACATTTCAGCAACACAACAGCCTTTCCTTTGTACACACCACAAAATATTTTGCCAACCTGACGACACAGCTGTAAAACTGTCAAGATCCAAAGTCACATCCAAGCTGCATTTCCAATTGTTTCCCTGGGTTTAGTTTCTGCTTATTCTGTTATGTTGCACTTGTTGCCCTGAAACTTCAATATTAGCTCTAGAGATTTAAACACATGAGGCAAACAGCTGCTCTTCTCCACTGCAGCAAGCCAGATCAAAATGCCTTCTCTCTCTCCCTCCTGCTTTTTTTTTAACTTTCTTTTTAAACAAATTGCTGTAACTCAAGTATTTCTGGCAAAGTTGATGGTTTCAGGGCAAAATCCTGCTCTGTGATCATCACTGCAGATTCTTCCAGTGCAAACTCCTCTCGGTCAGTGTGTAAGGAACACCAGCACTTCCCCACGCTGACTAAAGAAACTTTGCCTTGAGGATTAAAAAAAAAAAAATAAAAAAGTCACAGTAACTTAGCTGCTATGTAGATGTGTATATGATTTAAATTAAAACATTAAACATTTAAACACTAACTTCTTTCACACTTCTGTGAAAAGGAAAAAAAAAAAGGCAGCAGCATGTACTCTTTGAGAGAATTCTTTTATCGGAGATTTTTGATACACAGTACTTTTCCTTTAGTGTTTTTTTAACATATTTGTTGCAAAGTGTGAACACAAAGGGACAAGCTGAAATAGGTATCTGGCAGGCTCTTCCCAGCGCGTGCTGCCGAAAGCCACAAGTACTACTGCAGTTGTGAAAAACCTGTTATTTTGCTGCAGGAAGGCGAGGGACTCCTCCAGCACTCCCCGCCCTGCCAGGGGCAGCTCTGTAAAATACTCCTGCAACAAAATAACCTTAAAAACGAGAGGCAGGCTAAAGTCCGTGGAAGTTCACAATGGGATATGTCCTATTTAAAATGTAGAGAGCTACTAAATATGACAACCATCTGATGTATGAAAATTATTCGCAACCAAAAACAGACAGTCTGGAAATAGCTGGGATGACTTCATTTAGACAGAATTACCCAAATCTGTTTCTAATATACACAGTACACATAATAAATTTTTACAATATGACAAGGAAAACAAACTTAATAAAAGTTCCTGATCTTTTGTTACACAAGCAAGCTATAGCCATGCTATGTTTATAATATTTTGCCCATGATATCACAGCTCAGTAACAAAAGCTAAGCAACACAAAAAACAGTTCCTAGGTATGACTTCACCTCGCCGTGCCACCGCTGCGCCCATCGCCCCGACGTACCACCTTCCCCAACCCACAGACAGGTCGCTTTTGACTAATAGTTTCCTTTTCTCCTTCTCCCAGGCTCCCTCTGCCTCGAGAAGCTGCGGATCTGTGTGACGAGGGTTTGTTTTTTTTCCAGCTAAACCAGGACTCATCTGAACGGTAAGAGATTTTTAGCCTGTTTCCTTCACTCCTGGTTATTTGACAAGTGCTTGAAAACCCTGTTATAAACAATCTCTGTAGGAAAACAGATGATGTCTTACGATCACAGAAGGTAATTTTTTCAAGAACCCAACTTTTTGAGCATTTCCCAGATGCACCGCGTCAATCTTCCTGCGTTTGACTATCTCAGCTGGTTTTCCAGCCCGGGCGTTGCGCCAGGCGGGCCGGACTGCCCCTCATTGTCACTTCTGTTCGATGGCACTTGCACCCACTGCTGTTATTCCAGGCTTCAGGAAATTTTCTAACCACTGGACAGGCTCCAGCACTGCGCACTAATAAGTTGCAGACTGCAGCACTTCAAGTGTGTATGTGTGTGTGTGTGCACAAGTGTGTCAGATCGGGGCCACGGTTTGTAGGGGCGGGGGGGGGGAAACAGTAGTTCAAAAATGCTGCCTACTCAAATTGACAGAAAAGTGACCCCTGCACTTCATCAGAAATTCCTGCACTGACAAAATAAAGGAGTTTGCTTTTATCACACACAGTAAGACTCATATGGAAAAATGGAAACACTACATCACTCGACCTTAGGTTGCCCCCTTTTCAACCGCAGATGAATATTATGTATAAAAATTGTAAATCAATTTGAGATGTATTAAAGGAGATTCTCTTTTTCTGTATTAAAGGTAATACCTTTTAATCTCGAGATTTATTTTGTAATGTCAAGTAAATGAGAAAGACTTAATTTCCGTAACTGAATTTTGTTACTCTTAAGTCTCTTTAGCATCTCTGCATGGTGTTCACAGAATTTCCTACCCTTTGCTTTGCATCAGGAAATAATGAGCAAGCAGCACTTACCCAACACTGAGTCACAAATATTTGCCTAAATTAACAGAGCATTAAAAGCCATTTTAAACAACTTAAGGAAATTGTGCTACCCTTTGAACTGTGATTCACTACTAGGAGAATTTAGGAAACTTTTCCTCTTCCAAAGGTAAAAATCAGCTGCCGCAGCCTCCTTGTAATACCATTAGGTCCTAGAGCAGATTTTCCTCTTACAGATCACACAATAGATTTCTTTGGTTAATGAAACTACTTCTGAAATTTTCCTAGACTCGGTGTTGGGTACTTTGAAATTTCAATCTTTTCACATCCTTGAACTCTCATCAACATTTTTTTCCAGACTGTGTCAATAAAATTGATTACTTGCAGTTCTGAACTCTGTTCTGCACATGGAAATAAAACAATTTGTTTTAAAGTATTTTCTGAAGAAAGCAGAACTTGGCAATCATATCTCCAAGATCAAAAAATAAAAAAGAAGAAAGAGGGACAAACCAACCAAGGCAAACCTTGCCCACAAAAAGCAAAACAAAAAGAAACCTCTCCAGCAAAGAAAAGAGAATCACCATCCTGATTTCCTGATTTTATCACGGCAGCGACGCTGAGCTCAGTCCCTGACATGCACATCATCAACCTCACCGCTGTTCTCCTGATTGATATATCTCCCTGTCGGATGTGAACGATCTTTTTGGATCATTAATATGTTCATTAATTTGTTATCAATTCCAGCTCGCTGTACTTACACCGCCCGGTACCGCGAGAGCGCCTCGGCAGCGCCGGTGCAATCACACACGGACGGACCCCTGGCTGCCCGGTTGTTGAGATGCCTCATGCCTACAACCGATCTGTTGCTTTTACAAGTTTAATCTCGGTATTAAGGAGCTGATTGTGGAACCATGTCGCTATAACATCTTCAACCCAGCTGTACATCATATAAACCACTATAGGAGGGGGCAGTCTCCCATCATTCCTGGCAGCAGCACATACCTTTAACTCCCTAATCTGTAATACTACAAAATACCGCTCTCATTTCTTCCCAAGCACAAGTGGACTACCAGCAAGGGTCCAACAGTGTTATTCCTAATTACCTTTTTTTCACTCTTGATCCTGTGGCGCTCATAATTAGTTACCTGGGGCTGCAATCCAATTTGAAGTGATGACAAGAAAGTGATCCATGAAAAAGTAATAAGTTAAATCCAATTTCAGCCTTCGTCTAATTAAATGCACATGGAACTAATGACTCAAACCCTACCATTTCAGTGATAATGGTAATTAGCGAGGTGGGAGTCACTCTCTTTTTTCAACACTGTAGGTGTAAACCACAAGGTAAAATGGCAGGAGCACTCTTAATTACATGTGTCATTTTGTCAGCAATTTACACATTTCTGACCAGTCAAGGAAGGTTTCATTTGTTTTCCCCTTCCCTGAGGTGGGTAAGGCACATTCAGGCTCGGGCACTGCCAGCCCCACGGCCCCGCTCCCAACCTGGTCAGAAATCACTGTTTTTACAACACTATTCTCTAAATGCTTAATGTCAAAACAGAAAACCTGTGAGAAAATGATAGTCAGGGTGCTCCCACAAGACCCAGGGCTGGAAATGAGGGATCCTGGCTTCCACTTTACCCCTCTGGATGAGTTCTTTTCAATATGCAGATACCAAACCCCCAGATACCCCAGCAGAGCTGTGCACCTCAATGCCACCGAGGGTCTGCAGCTCTCTGACCTCGGGTGAGCCGCTTAATATCTCTCTGTTGGGGTTTACATGGCTATAAAATGAGAATAATCATGTTTGCTGACAGTACCTCACACTGCCAGCTCTCCCAGTATATTGGTATTTTCTTAGAAGCTTCATTTTTTTGGAATCATGACATTACAGAACAATCACAGACCTTCTTTCAAGAAAAACTGCATTTGTCACCTTTCTGCTCAGTCTAAAAAGCTGGAAAAACTGAATATTAAAGGTTCTAAAAATATATAAAAGGGCAGCAAAAACAGGCTCACAGGTTACAGGGAAAAAAAACCCTTAGTATCAAAATTTTCAAGCTGATCTTGTAATTTTGAGGACCTGACTCAGATTTTGTTCTTTTAATGGGGTGGATGATGTTTGCACTTCACAGGCACGTTCCAAGAACTGACTAATACCTATAATTGGGCTTAGGGGTGAAAAATAAAAGAACCTAGGGGGTCCTTTTGTAGGAACCAGAAAAACTCAACTTTATTTCCAAAGTCAAAAATAAACAATGAAAGATTGAAATGAAATTTTCACAGGCAAACTTTGAACCCAGCAGAAGTGAAACCTCGACCCAAGTAGAGTTGGTGGAAAAATTCCCATTGGTTGACTGAGGCAAAATTCAGATCAACTCTTGTATTTAAGACTGAAACAGAGAGAGATACTCACACAAATAGAATAAATACACCTGCAAATTTATTTCCCCTGCCAAATTTTCTGCTGAGACAATTTCTCTACTAGTCATTAAATTCACCACTAGGTAAAAAAGGTACTCTGGGTGTAAAACATGAGACAGAATAACCTAAGACTTGTGTGCTCCAAGCAAAACAGAACATACCCTGCCCTTCACCTTTCGGTGTTTATTACGTTGTCAAGCTAATGATTTCTAATTTCATAAAAAACAATAATAATTGCCCACAACATCAAGCTACAGTGATTTTTTCCTCTTACCCTCTTCTATTTCTCAAGATACTGGAGAGAAATATTAAGATAATACAGCATGCAAATTAAGTTCTACAAAAGCCCAGCCAAAAGGCTGCTGTAAAAAGCAGCGGTATGCAAAGGCAAGGACAGTTGTCTCCTCTCAGCCTCCCCCAGTCTCACCCTGAGAATTTAAACGAAACTCAAATTCTTTTCTTGGCCATGACTTAAAGGGAAGATTTATTTTTTTGTTTTGTCAACCGAAAACAAAAGTTTCCATCCCAGTAATTTCATTATTTCTTCTCACCAAACACACATAGGTTAACAATCAGACAACAACTCCCATTTAATCACATAAAAAAAGTCAAGTGATGGGTTTCAATTGTGAGATATTGACTTGGATGTCCCAAATCTGTTTTCAGTCCAGTATCCAACTTTCAGCTCGATGCAACACACAACATTTATGTCTTTAAAAAAAATCGTATTTTTAGTATTGCCAAAACACACATGCACTTTTACTTTCTTGGGAGAAAAATGTGTCTCTTGATTTGTTTCCAATCTGTGTGTTCTTGCCAGCAACTAAAATGCTTGAAGAACCAAAATGAATAATCGTTAAGAGCATCGGCAATTAAAGCTGCAAATTTTAATCAATACATCTATTAATACAAAGATATATTTATCTTGGCCAGGAAAAATGTGCACATTTTCAAAATCCTAAGCATACCTGGTCTGTTAAATTATTTGTTTCACAGACTCAAGAAAATCCAATGTCTATGGCAAATATATTATCAAACATACTTTAGTCTTTTTTTCACTTCCAGTAATTTTTTGTGGGACTGATATTTTTTATGTTCTTTCCCCAACTGCTGGTTACTAAATCCATTTCTTAACTTTCAATTTTCTTTTGTTTGTGTCATCAGGCTGTGAAACCGGCGGTCACTGCCAAATCTAAACCACGGCAGTGCGAGATAGGCTCAAAATGTGAGTCATCCTGTATTTGGAGATTTGGGGTTTTTTTCAACTTATCAGCAGAGCACATCTCCACTCCTGCATCCAAGTTCTTATACACTAAATATCTCACAATTTGCTAAAAGCAGATCTTCAGGTAGAATTACCAAGGTCAAGGTCAATATGATTGAAGAACCCACTGTCACGTAAATGCTATTGAAGGCACCGTGTCCCAGTGTGGCCACGGGATGCTGGGATATATTTAAGTACCGTGGTTATTTGAACAGTGAATAAAGAAGGAATAGAGGAAATCATCCACGAGGCAGTAACAGATTAGCTACACAGTGTCTACTAGTTTAATTTTCTGCATCTGTTTGTGGCAGTGGGGTTCAGGTGCCAGCCTGCCTGCCAGCATCCCAGTGCTGAGCCCGAGACCGAGGGAGTTCTTCCAGCCCCAGGACCGGCTTCCCCTCCTATGGAGCATTTTAGTAGGAGAATCAGTAGCCCAGGAAAACAGCACCCCTCCCTGTTCCATGCAAATAGCTCCCTAGCACTCGTGCTGGGTGCTGCTCAGCAGTGCCCTCGCCAAGCACAGCAGGGATGAGCGACGCCTATGGTGTTCTTGTTATACATGAAGCCTGTTTGTCACAAAAAAACCCAGGTGACTGCTAACCACTGTGGTTATTGAATGAGACATCTATATTTATAAATGAAACCCAAAGATGACTTGTTCATTATTTAGGTAAACTTCTGAAAAGCGGGCTCACTTCCCCCACCCTTGACATTTATTCTACATACTGTCAGCAATAGGCATCGTCTCGTCACCGTGGCCCCATCCCAACTCAGGGGGTGTGGGTGCTTGTGTGGGTGCAGTTTTACTCAAAAATTCTACCCCCAGCAGCACCATTTCCTTTCAGCAACAGATTTTCATTACAAGGATGCACTTGGGGGTGTTACATCCAAGAGGACTTCCAGTACATTTCAGACTGCAACAGCACCAGGAGTGAGAAGGGGAAAAAAAAAAAAAAGACTGGGCAGTCATTTGAATCAGTGAGTGACAGGCTGGGCCAGCTCTCTGTATACATTAATAAATTAGAATTTTAATTGTGTCTCTGACTGCAGGAGCTGCTCCAGTACTTTAATACGTACCAACAATTGGCTATGTTATGGAATCCGCGATGTGGCCTTCACTGTTGACCTCTGCAACACAATTCCCAGTCTGACTACGGAAACTGTTTGGTTTGATCCTTTCAACTTATTTGAATCCTGACAAATAAGCTCACAGCTGAAAGGTCAACACAGTCATATTTCATCCTCTGGAGCTATTCTTAAGACATCTGCACAACAAAGCACTTCTTTTAGTACCTGACACTGGACCTAGCCAGCACAATCTCTCATTAAAAATGTCCCCAGTGGAAGAGTCTATTAAAAGGCATATGGATCAGCTATGGATTTACCAAATAAAATATTTTTGAAAGCATTAATGTAACACTTTGGATTACGGCTCTCGACGCTGCCAATAAAACGTATATTTGCCCAATGACAAAATGCCTCATACTTTCCAAAAGAATAATAGCCCGGCTGTAAAGTGTGAGGTGTTGTCCAGCAGCCGGAGCACGGGGGTGGGAGCCAGGAACTCATGAATCTTAATCCTACCTCTAAACCCAATTCCCTCTGTGATCCTAAGCGAGTCGCTTAACCCGCTTCCCTCAGTTTCCCAGTCCAGAACTGGGATAATGCTACTTACTTATCAGACTTTCCTTCTGGGAATGTTTTGGAGATTAGTATTTGCAAAATGCTTTGAAGATGAAATCACTACACCAAAGCCTGAAGTTGTCCACACTGGGCCAAGGGCTGCAGTTAATAGCTATTCCTCACTCAGGCAAAACTTCCCTTGAAGTCCCCATCGGCTTTATTCGGGTAAGAACCACAGGATCAGGTCCTCTCACTTTACTGTCAAGGCCTTTAGTGATGTTGGTTTTATCTTCCATATTCTACTACATATTTAAAGAGTCTAGGATCCGTATTTTTGTAGGAAAATAATCTGAAGCACATATAAAAGGCAAGAGAAGCAGCAATGCTGTCAGGGAACTCATGGTGATAGTATATCAAACCAAAAAAAAAAAAAATAGAAAGAGCAAAACAGACATGAGTTTGACAACGTGCTATGACAACAAGAGGGGAAAAAAAAAAAGCCCGGAAAGAATTTGGGGCTACAGAGGCTGAAGCATCAGATATAGAAGAGCGAGATAAGATAAATGTCCCAGCTACAGGGCTTTGTGCAACTGCAGCTGAACTGCTGCATTCAGGAACTGATTATCAAAAATCCAGGGACATGCTGCAATTGCAGAGAGCAGTAATAAAAAGCAATAACCAGCTGCAAACCAGAGAAGTGGTCAAGGGTCTGGAAGTGCCAGTTTATGGAATACATAAAGAACTAGATACATATAATTTGCCAAAACTGGCAAGTACATGTTAGTATCTCAGATGTTTGAGGACTGTGAACACGAGGCAAGGCAAGGGACTGACTCAGTATTTATACAAGCAGTATTACTTGGAGCAAGAGGACAGAATTAAAGTGGAAAGTTCCTGAGCGTGTGCTTTGTTATGGAAAACCATCTGAAGGAAAATAACAGCGGTCCCACCACCACTTGGGATTTCTAACACTAGAATAGCATAAAAAAAAAAAAAAAGGAAAATGTGATACATGACCTAATAGGTCTTTCTTGTCTTTAACTCCCCGTGATTTATCCCACAAGACTAGCAGAATGTACTCCAAAGCCCCATATGTGTGCATACATCTTCTGTTTGAGAATGCTGTATTGGTTTTAGCTCTCTGAATTCATAACAGCACAAAGCCCTATATAATATTTAGATTTGATTTCTGAAGATGTCCATAAATCAGCAGACAATAAAAGGGGAAAAAACACACCGATGATATGATATCCTAGTATTTCCTAATATCCTTGACACAGCAAATCAACGGTTTGAGTGAACGCAGACTACAAATGGAACAGCAATCAAACAGAAATGTTAATGCAAATCTCCTATGCACACTGACACAGTAACAAAAGCTATTCCATTTTGTCATGATCCAACCCTACCAGATGCTAATAAAAGTACACGCTCACGATATGTAAATATGCCATGGGTGGGATTTCCCCCCTGCCACTTACACCAGCCACAGTCGCTCTGTGGACACACTGGAAAGCAGCTCCTGAAGGTGCTATTCCAATGTTCATGAGGAGGACGCATTTATTCATCTTTTCCAGCCCCCAGTCCCTCACAGAGGCACACAGGCTCCCCTTACCTGAAGGGCTGGCTGTTTGTCATTCCTCTTCGGAGACTTTAATCCACTAACTTGTTGCTGCTGCTGCTGCTGTTGCTGCTGCTGCTGCTGCTGTTGCAGGAGAAGCTGCCGTGCCACCTGGAGAGCCTGTGGGGAAAGAGGTTGGAACATTGAGTTTACAGCAAACAGGGCACAGGGAGCCACACACACAGCACAGAATCAAAGCAATTCCTGGTCATGGGGTACTGCTCCACTCTTGATGCACCTCCACTGAGGAAAGCAGTGACTTCCACAAAAACAACAACTCAGCACTTGCATGCAATGTGGTGATATCCCACCACTGGATTTCCCATTTTGACTATGAAGAAAACCAGCAGCAGCTGATGTTCAAGTCCTGGGTGTGAACCTCAAGTAACTGCAGGAACACCAGAGGTGAGCTCCATACAGTAATTTTTGTCTCCCTGGAGCAGCCCACAGCCCTCCTTGCTACTGGGCAGTCTCATGACTTTCATGTGCCTCCTTTCCAGTAGGTCAGGTCAGGTTTACAGAAGAGGGCAGTCCTTTATCACTGTCTGCTCTCCTGAGCGCCAGAGAACATCAGAGAAGTTTCTGGAAGGTTATGATGGGAGGAAGAGGAGAGGCAGCAGCACGTGGAGCCATGCTGAGTGTCAGAGGCACTGTGCTGAAGGCTGAGAAAGCTGCAAGGAGCTGGAGTGAATGCAAAGAAAAGCAAGGACAGCATCTCACCCCACCAAAATCCAGGACTTGGACTTTCGATGATCCCTGTAGGTCCCTTCCCACTCAGGATATTCTGTGATCCTATGAAAATCACTGATGGCTTGTGACAGAGCTGTGGGGACTCAACGGGAGGGGGTAGAGCAGCAAAGGGACAGTGTGACCTTACAGGATGGAGAGACAAAGGACATGACCTCAAAAGCATGAGCAGGCATGATGTGTGGAGGATTACTGCAAAATTTCACGCAAAGCAAAGGAAAAGCGTCCGTGGACATCAGAGCCTGCCGCTCTGCAAGGCCCGATTGCTTCCTCAGGTAGAGAAAAGAAAGCAAGAGGGGACAAAACCTGAGGGAAAAGATGAAGAGCAAGTCCCTGCCCTGGCTCCCTCCCTGCTCCCCAGCCAGGGGATGCCAGGCTGATCTCTGCAAGACAGACTGTGGCACAGCTGAGGCTCTGTTGGCGAGACCCCAGCCTGCTGCTCCCAGAGGATTCACCAGCACCGGACTCGGGCCTCCTTGGTCTCCTTGGAGACGTTCAGTACATGTGTAGGTGGAAAAGTGGGAAGGCTGAAGACTTCATTAATGTTAAACAAGAAAAATAGTCCCTTTGCAAGATGCCTACATGGAAGGAGGGGAAAAGCCTTCCCCACTCCTACTGTGTATGTTCTCTGAGTGATTTAATTAATACCTATTTAATTAAGGAGTCAGATATGGTTCGGGTTTCACTTGCTTCTCCAAGTTGCAGAGTGTTTAATCTCAGCGCAGAACTGCTGGGAAAGATTTGATACCAAGTACTGCAAACCCAGATCCAAACCCCCTAGTAAAAACTTGTTATTTTATGGCCTAGACCCATCTTTTTACTTTTGAAGAGACACTGGTCATCTTGGTGCACTGAAGAACCACCAGTGCTGGCCAGGGTAAGCAGGGAGGAGAGACCCTACTGCGCTCTGGCAACAAGCCCTCCTTCCAAATTTAATAACAAGTCTGCACCAGATCACAAAAAGTCTGTAAGGCAGGGTGCTATTTCCAACAGAGCTTGGTGTGGTGAGGGTAACACCAGATTTTGCATCTCAAGCTGGTCGGAGCTCAGTGCACCCATAACACCTCTAAAATGGTCCGTGTCCCTGTGAGAGGAGCAGGGAGCTGCTGGGCACCGACACACCAGGGCAGGTCCATATGGATCTGGGCTCACACACACACAACCACCCCACCACGGTGCAGCATCAAGAACCAGAAGACGCTCCAGCCTACCAAGGAATACAACAGAACAAAGGAAACCTTTATGAAGAAAGTTCTAAGTATGGTTAAAAAAATGTTATTTTTATTGAATTAGCTTATTTAGCTGTAAAAGCATCTTCAAGGGTGGGCAGAGGCAGCAGAAATAAAACCTACAAGACTTAAGGGGATGGGCAACAAATACTCACCTACTTAACAGGGGTGTTGTATGGCTTATTTAATTAATGAATACTTGTAAAGCACTCTGAGTTGCTCAGACAAGAAGCTCTATACAGTACAAGCGCAACATATTATTATATATTATTAAGACTGGCTCTGCAGAAGAATAATTCCAGGTAAATGTGCAATCAAATGATCATTTTAGTTCCCAGTAATTAGATTCAATAGGCCAAAAAAAACACAGAAGCCTTTCTTTAATCATACACTAAACAATCAGAACATCCCTAACCTTTCAAGCTACAGCCTTTTTGAATAAAACATCATCAACTTATAGATATTATTCCAAAAAGAACCAGTCACCATATGTGTTGTCTCTTTGAAATACAGTTGCTATAGCAGACCCTGCATGCATTTCATGTGATATGATCATATTCTATCCGTTCTGGCAGCTGAGAGGTTGCACAATTAAATTGGCTGCCAGAAATTTTTGAAGATTCCCAGAACAAGTAGCCATGCAAGAAATGCCTGCTCTCTACTCGAGCGGGCCACGAAGCTCTGTGCAGCTCATTGGGGTGGCCACTGCCACCATAAGCCCTTATCATGGCTGACCCCACAGTGATGAGGATTTCTGTCCTCAGGGACAGGCTTGCATTGCCAAAGCTCTGATGGAGCAAAGCCAGAGCTCTGTCTATGCTCCAGGCCCACCTGCACCTGCACACCCACCCTTGTGAGGGTGTCCAGTGAAGGTGACATCTGCAATAACTGCTTCATGTGGGGTTGTCACCTGTCCTGGCACAGACCTGGTGGGACCAGTGATGGTGAGAGGGAGGGACCAGCACAGAGGGTGGAGCAGGGTGGGAAGGAAAGGATTTAAAACAATGAAAATGGGCTGGAGGGAGCATTGTGGACACAAGGAGTCAGGATGGACAGGAACATCAGAGGGAGAAACAAGGCAGGTACAGGTGAGATGGCAGCACATTGACATTGCAGAGGATTGCAGATTGAAATGGCATTTCCCATCTCTCCTCTCAAGATTTCACTTTTTCACTTATACATAACTGACAGCAGTAAAAGCTGAGCACCGGATGAGCTCGGGTTTAAGATGTGGAAGGTTGTTTATAGCTCATATCTGGTTCTTACTGAACATCTGCATCAAGCAGCTACTGTGTCCTTGGTGAACCCAGGGAACCCACATCCCTCTTCCTTTCCACGTTTTCCTGCTCAGCCTTTTCTCCCTCCTACCTCAGAGCAAGAACTGCCGCTGCACTTCCAAGAATCATCTAGCACTGCTACATAGGATGTGCAAAAGAAAGATGGCTGGGAAGCACCATCCCTCTTTCCTCTTATCCGCAAAATATTTCAAGCCCGTTTGGAGTGTCTTCATGGAATTAATTTGGTGATGTTTCAAGCCCTGTGGACACCTGCCCTCATTACGCCAGCACATCCCGTATAATCCAAGCCAACAAGCGTCGCACCTCTACCCCCTCCCTGGTTCCAGGCAGTACCACTCCTGCCCGGACCTCATCGCTGGATGCCGGCGTGGGAGCCCTGCTGAGGCTGCTGGTGCTGCACAGTGCTCAAACGAGAAGAGACAGGGAAATTAATTTGAGTGAAGTCAGTCCCACAACCTTCATCAGCACGGAGATTCGCAAGCAGGCCTGTACATTAATAAAGCTTCCTGTGGGAGTAGATGTTGCCTTTGATTTGCATGTGAATTCAATGCTAGTGAGAAGTGCCAGACTGTCAGACATGGAGACCAAAGTCTCTTATCTTTCCAAAAGCTTCTGTAGCAGTTTCCCCACATTTCCTTAATCATCTGCCTTGTCCTCAACTTACTGAACAGGCAGTAGAGAGTAAAGCTGGACTCGGTTCAACTTCTGCTGCTGCCAAGTCCTGAAACAAGGGTGCCAGGACTGTTTACTGCTAGCCAACAGCTCTGCTAACGTGGCCCTCTCCTCATGAGCAGGTGCTCTGACATCTCCAAGCTCTTTTCACACATTCCTCCCCACTGCCGTAGTTACATCCTAAATCTCCACCACGTGCTTGCATGTGAACAATTGCCAGGGGCCGTGAAAAAACAGCTCATGTTTGTGCGTCCAGACAACTGCCTGTTCCTTCACGGGACAGGCAAGAGATGCCAAGAGCCCCTGAAACCACTGAGGTGTTTCACACATTTGGATCCATGATTACCAGCGGCCACATTATCTGCGCTGCTCGAAGAGTCTGCAAGCCTGGTCAAAGCTACTTGGGGCACCCAGAGACCCAGACACCAATCCTGGTCTCCTGCACTAATCACAGAGCATTGGCAACCATCCTCCTCTCTGCACCGCAAAAGAAAGACAAATCTTCCCACTTACTGGAAAAAAGAGAAAGGAAAGAATCCCCTAGCAAGTGCATCTTCTGAGTGCCACCATTTTTGGTCACTATAAATGTAGACTCTGAAGGACAACATCAAGAAAAGGTTCACTACCAACGAAGTCATCCTATGCCTAAATACAAGATCCAGTAAATAAACTCCCAGGATATTTTCTTATCCATTAGGAAATCACCCAGAGATAAGGAAATTTTTCTGGCGTAAAACAGAGACCAGTAAAAAGGCAACTGAAATGCGGCACTTTAAAGACATTGCACAAATTTGGGATGGTATTTGAGAGTCAACACTGGGTGACACCTAACCCAGGAAAAATGTTAACAGCACATTAACTGTGAGATGAATCAAGCCTGTTTCATTCACAGAGCAAGTGGGAAGCCCCACTGAAAATCCCTCTCTCTGTGCTTAGGGAAGTGGCAACTCTTTAGTATTTCCCAACTAGTTAAGCACCAGGGGGGGGAAAAGTACACATTTGAGATGACCAAGACAATTTTATTGCAAGACAGACAGAACGTGACTTGTTTGCCCAGCTGTTGTTTGCCCGGAATACTGGGCAGTGTTATCACCCCAGTTACTGTTGTAATTCGGCATTTTCACGCAAGCTCGACCTTTCAGTTTCATCATCCTCTTTGGGCAAGTTCTGCTGAAAAATGCAGCCCTGCCTCTGACTTCATGTGGCCAAAAACTCCCGATTCGGGAAGGGGGCTGGGAAAGGGAAATACACTGGAAAAAGAGGGTAGAATTTTAAAAATAGAAATACTGCTTAAATGCCATATACTTGCTTACAGTGTCAGTACATAAGGAAAACAGTAACAGGATCCAGTCGCATGGAGCCTCTTGCTAACTTGTTCCACCACTGCAGCCAGTACAAGGCAGCGACTCTCCAACTTTTTTCCATCGGCCTATTTCTATTGAAGAAAAAGAGCTCCAGCTCCTCCCTTCCCATCTGCTCCAACTGATATTAATATCAATCAGTTATTAATGAAATATGATGACTTACAGCTATAACAGGCCTGGCTCTAACACCAGAAGCTTGTTTCCATACCTGAGGTTTATAAGGCATGGAAAGACTGATCCAGGGAACTGCAGGAGGTATGGAAAGGTATGTACATTGGAGGGTGGAGAGATGAGCAACAGCCATGGGGATGCAAAAGAAACGGGCGTCCTGTCTGACTGCCAATTTCCAGGGCAGTTGTGCTCTAACTGGCTGCCTCCAAAATGGAAAGCATGCACACAGAAGTTGCAAGGAGGGAACAAACCAAAATCCCACGTGTTTTTACAGATTCCTAAGGATTTGGGGCCTTTCCAGGTGGACAAAGCTGCTTATCAGGAAGGCAACTTGAGAAAGGAGGAAGGAAGTGTTCCCAGAAATCAGAGATGGTCCTGCTGCCATCTGAACTGTCCAAGCAGTAAATCAGGAAAGTTATTTGCCAGCCAACATCATCATCTGTCCGTTATTTCAGTTATGGTCATTAAAAAGCAAAATACAACAAAACAAGCAGAGAGAAATGAGAAGGAAGATATTTTAAGGGTAAAATCTACCCTTGGAGCAAACATAACACTACCCCGGTCCCAGACTCCAGAAGCAAGACCTTCTGTGTTAACCTCTGATAGCCATGCCCTTACAAACTAACCCTGCCGCTCAGCTTTCCCCACTGAGGTTTGGGAAAGCGTGGCTTTGCAGCAGCAGGCATGCAGTTCTCTCACCATCTATTTCTCCCCAAGTTTCACGATGGATTTAGGCACTGAGGGACCGCCCGGCCAGCAGCTACAGGCGCCTCTCCCAGCAGAGCGTGGCCCACCTCCCAGAAGGGCTTTTTGCTTCCATTTAGTCTCGCAAGGCAAGTACCTTTGTTTCTCCTGGGTGGGACGAGGGGGAATTTAGACTCAGCCAGCAATCTCTCTTCTTTCTCAGCTCCCATCTGTCCTCACACCCCACTCCACTCCACAGCTGCTCCCAGCAGAGCGGCAAGATGCAGCTCTCAAGCTCAGAAGCCTGGATGCACCCGAGCTTCAGAGCTGCTTCATGTCTCTCCCACTCTTGCCTCCTCTACCTCCTCTCCTGCGACACTCTCTTCTCCTGGAGTAGCAGATGTAGAGGAGCAGAGGTAGGAGGCAGACACATGGAAGGGGAGCCCTGCTGCAGCTCTCCTCCGGCAGGCTCAGGAGCCACTCAACGTGTGGAAACCAGCGAGGAGCGGAGCAGTATGCAGAAGGGAAAAAAATAAAAAATAGTGCAAAGCAACAGCAGTGGGTAGTGCTGTTCCTCTGGGAGGAACAGAACAGGGGGAGGTGAGATGAACCAACTAGAGAGAATAGGAAAAGAACCAAAATGAAGAGGAGGAATAAAATGTAGAAGATGTAAAAGAGAGAAGCAGATGTTCTTGCAGCACTTTTTCCCTCTGACATTCGTGCCCAGCTCTTCCATCTTCCTCCAGAACAGGGAAATGAGCTGCTAGGTGCTCCCTCCCTATTCCTACCCTGCTGACCCTATGTGCCACACACAAAACGAGACAAAGCCAAGAGCCCCAACACTGCTCCCAGCACTGCAGCAGGGAAGCCTGAGGAGAGCTACAGGCAGGACGAGGAGCTCTGCTATGGGACACAGGTAGGATGCAACATAACCTGGTGATCCATCCCTGCTGTCCAGCCTTCTGAACAGCCTTGGGTTCAAAAAATCCCCATCCCAATCTCATCCTCTATTTCCTTGTTTCCTTAAATAATCCTCCTCCAGCTACTCTGTACCCAAAGCCACAGGTGCTGCAGAGGGATGCTGTGAGCCCGGGGAGATGCTGCTGGTACCCAGTGCCTCACTCGGCTGCAGTTCCGCTGCAAGGCTGGCTCCCTCCAAGGGCTACCAGCCAGCTCATCAAGGAGGGGAGCTTCAACAGCAATCTTTCACTCCATAAAATGATCAGCTGGCCCTGAAGGCTTTGCTCAGACACAGCAGACTGGTCTGGCCAAGTGACTAATGGGTGATTCCCATGCTGGAAAAAGAGAAGGGACCTGGAGGTCCGCATGTACAAACCCTGGCTCACATCCTGTCCCTGATGTGATGGGGGCAGGCCTGGAGCAAGGGAGCTGGCAATGTGCCTCAAACTGAAGCATCTCCTAGAATAGTTTAGTCATAAGGAAAGAAGACGAGTCTTTATTTTTCTTCCAGCACGCTTAGTTTCTTTCCTCTGGAATAGATTCTGGCTACCAGTTGAGGAGATTCCCTCCAGAAAAAGGCACTGGGAAAAAAAACCCCTTTCTTCCAAACCCACAGGGTGGAGCTGCCTGTGCCCCAGCACTACTGCACTTCGTCCTCGTGGGCACTGAGGTTACTCCTGCTGGTGGGAGGAAGATGCTCCTGCCCTGCCATTCCACAGCCCATCCCATGGCTGGCAAGATCCCTGCCTGCTATCCCAGCTCTGCAGCAGCAAGGACCCAGCCCCACACAGGGGAACAACAGAGTTTGCCTCCAAAACAATCATTTCCATTTTGTAATTTATTCATGAACTCCATCAACTTCGGGGAAAAGGTGGGGGAGGTATTTTCCTCAATACTCAGACGCTACAGGGAAGAAGGGGGCAGCCAGCAAGGAGCAGCAGGGCAAGAGATCAACTTCAGCCAACACCAGGAACCTGAGAACCCCAAACCAGCCACAACGGGGACAATGGCTACAAAAATCCCTTTTTTGAGGTACAAATGAAATCCTCAGGCGGTTACACTGTAAAAACACCTTCTGTCCCCTCTTTTAAAGAGTCACAGTCAGGACTCATCAAAGTCACTTAAAAAGCATCTGGCAAAAAGTTCCCAAACATTAAAAATGGTTCTCTTTATTTTGGCATGCCAAGACTCACAGCATGTAGCGGTCTGTACCAGCAAGAAAGGAGGGATGGGCCAACACATCCTGGTAAAATGAGAAAGGATACAAATCTTGGCTCCCTGCGCAAACTGAACCAGAACTGAACTGTGTCTGAGTGATGAAAAAAATCTTATGGGATTTCCAGCTCGTTTCTGTAGGCTCGAGATCAGATTCTGAACTACTGTGTTTATCCAGAAGTGAACCAGACCTTTGAATATTTGGAGGACTATTCACTGCTGAGCCGCGTTTTTCTTGGATGTCAAAAGCACGGGAAGTTCTCATATTTTTTAATAGAGAAGAGAAGAGGGATAAGGTGGGGGGGAGAAGGAAGAGGGCCTTTTTGTTGCTACAACATAAATAGTATACTGCATACAGCTGCTTGCGCGCTTCCCTGTGTGGTCAACAAAACAGGGAACATATTTTAAGCTTGTTTTCCAAAACACTGCATGACAAACTTGTACTCAGAGGCCCATGAAATACAGACCCTGACTGGGGACATCTCACCACGCTCCATCGGACACTCACTGCTGTTGGATGAATGAAGGAAGCAAAACATTGGGACAGCCCAAAATATAGAAAATAAATGCTGCAAATCACATCTCAACTTCTGTGGTACAGCCTAATTTAGAAAAGCTTCTAAAAACCTTAATTTTAACAGACTCTGGTAAAACAAAAATAGGTGAGGTTCAGATGGAGGCGACAAAAATGATTAGAGGCCTCGGCAGATACGAGGCAAGATTGATAAGGGTGGGAGTGTTTAGTTTAGCAAGAAATGAGTAAGAGGGGAGATGATAAAAGTACACAAATTGTGACTCGCCCTGAGAAGGTACATCTGGTGCTTTTGCCCTTTCTCATAACGCAAGAGAAAGGGGACATTGAATGAAGTCAGGAAGCAACAACCAACAAAAAAAATTAAAGCAGATAAAGGGATTTTTTTTTCTGTCTTAATACACAACGCATAATTATGCCTAGAACTTACTGTCACAAGATATCACCAGTGCCAAGAGCATGGGTAGGATGAAAGAAAAGATTAGACACTTCCACAGATAGTAATGAGAACATTTACAGCTACCTTTGGAAAGATAAAAACAGAAACCAAGGTACGAATGTTTATGCTTCAGGGCACGAGCCAACCTTTAATTGCTGGAGGCTGGGAGGAAGTTTTCCCCATGGATAGGTTCTCTAACTGTCCTTCATGGGTGCCTGCCCAAGGACTTCAGCCAGGGCTGGAGATCCCCTGCCCAACAGGATGCAATTGCTGCTACCCCTCTGTCTTCTTGGGTACCTTCATCCTGCACCGCTGATCCCAAAGCCCACTCCTCAGCCTGTCCCGAGCCTCCTCAACCCTCAGGGAGCTGTTGGGCAAGGGGGGTCAGCCACGTCCCCCATCCCAGCCCCTGCCCATGTCACCTGGCCCCAAGCTGCTCAGTTCCTCTTCTTCTTCACATCACATTGAAGTTTCAGGTCCTTATTTTGCCAGCCCTTCCTCTGCCTGCTATTTCGACTGCCACTTTTCCTCCCTCAAACCTAAACCCACAGCTTCAGTCCCTGTCATCCATTTGGGCTCTCCATGGAGCGCTGACCCCCTGGAGCCAGGGGAGAAAAGCATCCACATCCACCTCCTCCTCCCCTGACCCACCAGCGATGGGGGGTTTTTGCGACGGAAGTTGCGACTGAACGCAACTTCAAGATGTCAGGCAAATTTTCCTTTCTTTTGATCTGAAGCCATTCCTCAGAGGAAACATACATCCCTGAGGAGGAGGAGGAGGACCCTCCTGCCGATCCAGCACCTGCGGGGCAGCGGCAGTCAGGCGCTATTACGGACCGCGGAGCTCATCAACGCGCTGGAACTGACATGCGATTCGGGGAGACAAAGAGAGATTTTGAAAGCAAGTCAGTCTATTAAATTTATACCTACCTGCACAATGTGAAACAAACCACATCTCGGTTTCCTTTCATGTGCATGACAGTCTTAACTTGTTTCTTTTAATCCCATAAAAGCAGCTAAAGCATGCAACATGCTTCCCGGAGATGAGGCAAACCTGTATTTTGCTTCCTGACAGTGATTTAGTTTATAGGGTGGGTTTTTTTTTTTCAGGGAAGATAATGAGCATTGTCCTAAGCCGGTATTATAAAGGAAATACAACACGCTACATGCTAGACACCTGGCATTTAAAGAAGAATCCCATAAATTGACACTGTCTGTAACGGACCAAACACAGCTGCAACCCCTCACGCTGCACAGACACCAGCACTGGAGGCAGGAAGATCCCAGCAGCACTCGCCAAGGTTTTCTTTGGAAGTCAGCACCCTTCTGAAAATTCAAAGTGCCTCTCATTTAGTCAGTCACACCCCAAGCAGGACCTGGGAGATGACCAGGGCTGTGTGACTACATAATAAATCCAGCAAATCCAAAGGGGAGAAGCAGTAATCCATGGAAATGTTCCACACAAGAGGGGGGCTTAAGTGCTTTTAATTCCCAGCTGCAAACCCAACAAGCTGCCAGAAGGCGGAGACCACTGAGCACAAGGGGTTAATGGCCTTGCTAAAGAAAATGATACACATAATTTCCTTTTATCATAAAACAATACGTTTATTATTTTCTGTATATCTGTTAAAGGGCACGGCCTTCTGAGTGGAAAACAAAACACAGCTTGGTCACATGTTTATTTGCTTCAGCTACTCCCTTTCCCTTCTGATAAATAATCAAACATGCCATCCAGAAAAAACAAAACCAGTGAGCTGGGAAATTTGATGGTCATCAAATAGACTAAGATACCAAGAAAAGCAGCCCACTGTTCCCACAGAGAGTTTTCTGCCCCACACCTACACTAACATCTGAGTAAATAACTTCAGTCACTCTTTCCATTTTCCCCATGCAATTACTCCTACTGTTAAACAAATTGTCCTTAAGGCAGTTGCAAACACCATTTTTTTTTCTGCAAAGTAGAACAACTTCTGAACATTAAAAAGCCAGACTAGCAATATATTTTCAAAATATGTTTGTTGTACTTGCGGTTTGGCTGAACACACAGTTTGATTTCTCTCTCTCTCTCTTGCTTTCTCTTCTAGGAAGATGGGGGTTTACGGTTTAAAATTTTAAAGTGTATTTGGATCTCAGAGAGGCAGGAAAAGCCTCGAGGAGGATGGGTTTTCTCCATAGGGCAGGCAGCATATTTTCCATTTTCTCTTATGTTTCACACTGTACGAGCACCACGAATGCTTGCCAAAAAAAAGTTACCTGCTATGTCAGTGGACTTTTGAGGGGGAGAAACCACTGAGAAATATCAAGCAGTTTTTTAAGTCACTTGAACAGAGAGGAAAAAATCCAGCATCTGTGTTGCAACACGGATTACCCAGAGGATCCACACTATCTTCCAACAACCCCTGAAGACCATTCATACAACAATCATTAATACTGAAAAACTGCAGAGAAAATCCTTCACGTGAGAAGTTAACAACCATTACCCGGCATGAGCACGCTTTCCCTTTCCTTTTGTAGTACCACAGGTCTAAACAATAGTCATATGAATGAGATAATAGCCATGCTTGTCTCAGCAGCCTGATTTTTATTAGCATGAAATTGGTACAAATATTAGCGAGGCTGGTTCGCACACAGTGCCAGAGCCACGATGCAAACAATTTGTAGAAAACAAAAACGCGACTCAGTGGGCTTGCGCTGCTTGTGCTGCCCAGAACAGCAGCCACGTTTCCCTTTTTGAGGGGGGGTTGTTGTTTAAGTTATTTTGGCACTTGTGCAAGCGCGAGGAGAAGCCGCAGCACCGGTCGGGCAGCAGGGACAGTGACACATGGCTGCTCCCGCGACACCGCAAGGCGATGGGCACCCCAAAAGAGGACTTGGTCCTCTCCATGGTTCTCCGAAGCCATGCCAAAAAACCCACCCTTGTCAACACCGCAGTAAACAACCTGAACCAGCTTCTTTAGCTGTAAACCAACACAATTCCCCTCTCCAAGCTGCCTGCGCAAGGCAGCGTGTTAAAAGTTCAGCCCTGCCTGCACGCTCCTTTCCTCTGAGCGCTCGCAGAGAAAATGAAGAGTTTAACAGAGTGAGCTCTTACTGTCTGCCTTTAGATTTCCGTCTTCGCGCTGGAGATGTGTTTCTGGCTGTTTCTGTGAAGCGGGGGCTGAAGAATGGTAAAAAGATGTTTGAATAAACAGGAAGTGCTGTGCAGCCGGAGTGCAGGCTGGAGGGAGACGCTGGAGCACTGCCCTTCGCGGCAGCCACCGGGCTCTGCCTCCACAGTAGCAACCTCTGCTTTTACTAAATGACAAAGAAACCGCAAAGCATTCCTTCCCTAATTCTTCCCTTGCAAAGTGGTGAGATCGGTTAGACCTCACAGGTAATCTCAAAGTTGGGCTCAGCACTACACCAGGCACAAAAATCTAGTGATTCTGCATTATTAAATCCCCCCCACCTCTAAGCAGAAACATGCAGAACTAATTATGTCCCCAACCAGACCAAACAGCAGCAAGAAGCACACCTCACTTTTGTGTCTAGGCAAATTCGGATTTGCACGTAAGTCCAGCCAAGCTTGACGTTCCTACCCTTGACAGTGCTGTGACTTGCTCTGAAAACCGGCTCAGGAGGCTGGCCGGGCTGCAGAGCTGTTTTCTCTAACTGCGTGAACAGAAATATAAACAACCACCCAAAAATACAACTTGTCTCGGGCACAGGGACTTGCATCCAGCATCTCCGAAAGCGTGAGTTCAGCATTCCGGCAGATGCTATCCCCTCCTTCGTCGTCTCCTTCCCCTCCCTAAAACAAACTACCTATTTAACTCGAGATGACTAACTAACCGTCTCCCCACCCAATCATCAAAGCCCTGTCTGCTGTCATATTGGTGACACGACACAGATATTGTCAAGAAAAAGTAAACTGGGGCTGGCACTCAAAGGCAGCTCGTGAAGAGATGAGCAGTCGAACAGCCATATTCAATAAAAAAGAGGAACAGGATTCCTTTAGAAAATGTACTGCTGTTGTGGCAACGTGCTGCTGCCACTGAAGGGACTGATTTGTTATTTAGCATCTAGTCTTGGACTGTCTGTCATTCTGGGTGCTAATGCTCTGTTAAAATAACTCATTGGGAGCTGTCAGTGGGATGTTTACATAGGCCCCCAATCTTTTCTTCATACAAGGAAATTTTTTACTGGAATTCATCTTCTTTTGATCTCACATTCAAAGCAACAGCAGCTTGATAGACATGCAAGTCTGAAAGCAAATCCAGACGCTGAAGATAAACCGCCAGAGTATGACAGGCAGGAGCATCTAAAGCTTATAAAAATGAAGAGAACAGCATGTCGTCTGAGTATTACAATAGCAGAAATCAAGAGACATATTAGGTGGAACTGATCAGCCACAAAAACAGTTCAAAAGGCAGATCATAGAAACAGAAGACTAAGCTAGAAAAAAAATAAAATTGGAAAGATCTGCTTTACAGAGGCATCACCTCCTCTCTGAGCACCGCAGCGTTTCCGCTCCAGCATGTAAACTTAAGGGGAAAAAAAGAGCAGGGCTCGTGCCGTCTCTACTAACTCAGCAGTTCTTACCTTCAACTCACCAATTAATTTGCCAAGTATACATTTCAATTATGTGTTATTGAAACTGAAATAAAAATAGGACACCGTGCCACTTGTGTCTACAGCCCAGCCCTCCCCAACATCACAGGCATGGGGAATCAGCGCCTCTTCGTTAGGGAACGGGGGATTTGCATCCCCCTGCAAGGCACAAGAGGGGCCCTGGCCTCAATCCCTGTGACCATTTTAGCTTGTTCATCTATCAAAGGGTTGAATCTTGGGATGCTCCTGAGCTCTGCCTCTGCCACTGGTGCAGAAATATTAGTTCAGAAGGTAATTTTATTTAAATTGAATTACGTGTGCCACGGAGTCCACAGCTATGTTTCAAAGGCGATGCTTGCCGGGAAACAATTGCTGAAACTTTCTCTAGAAACCCATACATTTTTAATTTTTCTTCCCCAAATAAGCTTCTTATTCTAATTGAAGTCAGCAAATATAATGAAAAAGTAATTCTCAAACAATTTTGTACTTAGAGCTGTTTGTTAACAAACACTGAACGAGCAGCAGTGTTAGGTTAAAGGGCAGCAGGATTCCACATTATAATTTAGCCTGCGGTTATTTCTGATTAAGAACACCCTCCGGGACGGCAAAGCAAGATCTTCCTCTGCAGCAGGCATAGCTTTTAAAATTAGCCTCTTCTCAATAATAAAATCAACAGGAAAACTGTGGATTTAAAACTGTATTAACCAATTTGAAGTGGTGCAATCAGTTTATGTCTCGCTTTCTGCAAACCACCGTTCCCAGCCTTAGTCAAGTTTCAAATGTAAAAATGCTGCCTGGATTCTGAAACTGTTGTAAGAAAGTCACCTTCTGTCATGCTTATGTAGCTATCTAATGTGCTAAAGGCTGATTATTTATCTTTAAACTGTACTAGTTTAATCTTTTAAGGTCACCACTAATCTGCTCCAACCTTTTAAAAAATAGCAGCTTTCAAGACTTACTGCTGGAATCACTAAACTCTGCGCTGAATGTCATTGTAAGGGATACATTAGCCAGAGTGAGTGTAGTTTTACAATGTAAACACCAAATATAAATCCCCACCTAAATGAGAAGAAAAACATGATCTCCATGCCAGGAGAAATATCAGTAAATAAGACCAACACAGTATTATTTCACTTAAATATCATTCCAAATCATGTTGCTATTTTTCTCTCCTCCCCCTCCCTTCCCAGTGCAAAACTTGGGTATAATTTAAAGGATCATTAGGTGCTTTTTCTTTATCTTTTCCCTTTCTCAGCAGCAACTTTGTATGCCTGCTGCGAAGCCTCCTGACCGCATTTGGAAGTCGTTGTAAGTCTAAAACCCCCTCGCAGGTTATTCCTGTGCATGTGCTGCACAGCGGTCCTTTATACTCCTCTTTTTCCTTTTCCCCTAGACTTCTTCTGGACTTGAATGTCACAGTAGACCTTGAATGTGAAATGGCTTCAAGCTAATTGCTTTAATTGCTTGAAGATGTGCAGGCAGGTGAAACCTGATCCCCTTGGCCATTGTAGAGACCAGGAACAACACAGGAATGTTTACATAGTGGTTTGAGTTTAATAGACAGTAGAGCTGAGTTTCAGACAGCTAGCAAAAACACAGCTAATAGGTGACCTCTTAATGTAGTCCTCCTTTTTAAAAACAAAATACAATTCCGTTTTATACAAGGCAATGTCCCTAAATGCCAAGGTTATCTGCTTGACTTTTTGAGTGAGCATGCACTGCGTTGCACCTGACATTTATGCCAGAAACTCTATCCTGAATGCACTTCCCTCTACCTTAAAACAAAAAGCACTTTATGTGTCAGTCACCTTACAAACAGATTAGAGCTGGATGGGGTTTCCTCATAAGTGCAGTCATTTTAATTTTAAATTGAGTGTTTTTCACCACTGACATACTCCTTTCCCCTCATCCCCTGGGCACTCCCACCCTCTGGTGGGCACCGGCACAAGCCCTTGCTGGGGTCTCCTGGAAAAGCCAAGTATGACTTTCACTGTTTTTACAGAGCTTCCAGTACACTTGCACCACAACGTGAAGATACTGACTGGTTGTGAAGTGCTTTTTCAAAGGTGCATTGGTTTCACACACGGCACAAATTCAGCAGCTCTTCCTCAGGCAAAACTCCTCCTGACTGAGAACTGCAGCATTTGGGGTCACTGATGATCAGGTTTGCTTTCCAAGAATCATGAGGTAAGTAAAACACACTTGCAACCAGCCAAAGACCGGCAAGCAGGTACAGCACAAGTGCAGAAAGCAAAGACTGAATTTGGCAGCAGTGGCAGCAGAAAGGTATTTACTGTAGGTCTAGTCCAAAAGACAAACACTGAGAATAGGTAATACCTAATAGTCACTTTCCTGGCACAGGCACTTCGAGTTTTGTTGCCAGTCCCAAAATACTGTTAAAACCACTTGTATTGAGTGAATATCAGCAGAGAAATGACATGTATTACATCCCAGATAAGGAGGAATAAATGAAATAGCATTTACGGAGGAAGGAAAAAGAGAAGGCAATCTGAGGATTGCCTGGAAAAAGCACAAACACATTGAGGCAGAGGAGGGGAGGCCAAACTACCATGCATTTCATTTTGTACCAACAAGAAAGGAAAACAATCCCCAAGCCCACAGTCCTGCGAAAAAAGGGCATTTTCAGTCTGACCTTGGCAATTCTGTTCAGAAAGTTTCGAATTCTCTAGTACCTTATGCTGGAACTACCAACCCCCCGGGCAGAAGCAAACAGAAGCAGGAGGAAGGCTGCTCCAGCCACCCTGGATGCAGTCGTGGCTCCCAGGAAGACAATAGATGCTGGCTCTGTGCTCTACCTTGCCTGTTATTCCCAATCCTCTGAAGCAAATGAGTAACTGATCTTAAATAATACAGAACAAAGGGAACAATAGGAGCTGGAAAGCAAGCCGGGATACTTGGGAACATGCCTCTTTCTTTTGAGAGACAATCTTGCCAGCACACGCGCGTGCACTGAGTTACAGAATCATAGAGGTTGTTGTCCCGTGACCCTCCAAATCACCTCCAAAAAGCTCAAATTCCAGCCACTGTGGGATTTTAATATATTTTTTCGGTACGCCCCCAAAAGATTAAAAAAAAGAGAAAGTTCAGAATAGGAAAAAAAAAAAAAAAGCCAGTGTCAATTTAAAGATTTAGTATAAACTAGTCCAAGCCTGTGGGAGGAACGCTAAGTGGAAAAAGTAAACACGGTCCCCCCAAGAAGTTCCCCTGGAAGCCGAGCAGGCAGCCAGTGCCTGGTACCCGCTGCCCCGCGCCCGGGGAGGTCAGCCCAGCTATGCTAAACTGACAGGTTCAGTTTACAGCAGGCCAGCACTTTGTTTGGATATACTGGCCTTGCTCACCGCCAGCTTAACAACAGATGGCTCGAAAACTTTCATTATGTTGCAGAGGGCTGAACTGCAAACAATCGGGAAAACTGTGAAAAGTTTAACTCTCTGCGAGCCGAGCGGGGAAGCGCTGCCCTCGCCAGCCGGCTGCTCCTCCCGCCCCGGCCATGGGCGCCTTTAAATTAATTAAAGCAGGATGGGATGATTAATCATACCTGCACACGGTCCTGGGGATGCTTGGGAAAAAGAATTTGCGATTTGACAAGGTCATTTCAATAAAAGTAGCATTCCAGGAGAAAATGGACTTTGACGGATTGCAAAGCTGATTTTAAACCTTCCTCAAGCCTCTGGCTTCAGGAAAGTTATAGAAAGTTTCCGCAATAATCCTCCAATTGGGGTTTTATCAGGAGCTCTCAGATGGGTGTTCTTCCATCTCCAGAAACAGAGCCTCTGTCCCTCAAATTCCCACTTCAAACTTTCGCCCTCGACAGCAAGAGAAGGCCACCAAATAATCTAACACAGAGATCTGAATATGATTTATCCAAATCTGTGTATAATTTAAATATTCATCTAACTGATTCAATTCACATGCACCCTAATACCTTTTAACGCTCTAAGGCAGGTTATAAATGCACCTTCTGAGGTTTAATTCAATTGACAATCTTCTATACATCTCATCACTGGAAAGGCATTATTTTATATTATTCAAGAAATGAACAAATCTGTTTTCCACAAATATATTTTAAAAGCGACTCTTTCCTGTTATTGAAAGAAAATTGTGTTTATTACTCCTTTAGCATAGTGTAAACTCATAAACGTCAACAGAGAGTACAAGGAAAACTGTCAACTAAATATTGTTTCCTTCATGAGCTGCTCTTCCAAGTCAATTACGCCTTTCAACTTCTGGGGCATTGTATGATAAACTGGCAGTAAAAATCATTCACATTAATATACCATGGTGCCTTGCCTGCAAAAGGTAATTAAAGAAGTAAATGACTCATAAGAATAGACATATTAGCTGCAAAATGAAAGGCAACTGAGCTGCCACATGAAAATATGTACCATTAAGATACTGCATTTTCATATTCCTGTAATCAGCTTCAGTAGACTAATGCTTATTTAATCCAGTTCTCGCCTAAGTCCATCAACAACTGTTTTTTGCTGTTTTCTCCTTGACTGAACATTATGTGTGCAGGTTTGGAATAAATACTGCAATAAGATTTTTGCATAGTCAATTGAAGAACAGGTTTTTTATCTTTTAAAAACTATTTTTCTTTCCCACCAAGAGGAATGCAGCAGAGAAGGATATTCGGGGGTTCCAGTGCTGATACGCTTTGAGTTAAATATATACCCTGGTCTAGCATTTACCATTTTGATTAGTGAAACCAACAGCAGGAAAACAAGCCTAACCTTCCAACTTTCCAACTCTTCACATGGGAAAGGCTTTGCCTTGTTAATGTATGTTTTCATTAGGGTTAGAAAAAATCAGAAAGGTTTTCTCTTTCTTAAGTCTTTGAGGCAAGGTGGGGCAAGGAGAGGAATGGGCAACACTGGGTTTGTGGAGGAGATGGAGCAGCGGGCTGAGGAGTGTGAGGGGCATCACCCTCGACCAGTGCACATCCCAATGACCTGCTCTCCCCAGCCCAGACTCAGGTGACAAGATCTAAACTCCAAATACACACAGCCACTATCCCAGCATCCCACCCTGGCAGCAGGACCACCAAGCTCAGTGTAACCTACTCCTGATTTCTGGGAAGGGCCTTTGCTGGGAGCCTGCCTGGCCTTTGGGTGACGTGGTACACATCTTAGCCCACCCCAGCTCTGTGGCCATCACATAAACCGAAGCCTTCTGGTGAAGGATCTTGGGTTGAACTTCCCTAGTCTGTCCTTCTCCTCCCAAGGGGATGGCAGGGAGATGGTAAAATTCACAGAAGAAAGTACACTTGTCTCCAAAAGAAAACACCCTGCAAAATACTCGAACATTTATAACTCATCCTGTTTGCGAGCAGTAATTAAAGTATTCTTTTCATCACAATAATAGCTCTGTAAGGCCAAGATCCAAACTGCTTTTGACTGCACGGCTCTCACAATTATTTCATTTTCTAAAGTATGGGGTGGAGCGAACTCCAGTAGCTCAGCTATTGCTACGGTACGGCTGTTGATAAATGCTGACTTTCCCTCACAGCAGAGGCTGTGTATGTACCATCCATCCTTTATTTATTGTGCCCGACACAGGTTTATCCTTGCAAAAAGAGATCTTTCAATAAAAATCTTCACACAACGCTTTGCAACCTGCATTATGTGTTACTTATTTATCACTATCAGTACAAAATAGCATAAGACTTAAAGTGTAGGATCAATCATTATTTAAACTGTATTATTGCTTCTCCATTTGAGCAGACATCACTTTGTACCCACAATTAATGAGCTCTAGTCCTTTTTCTAATTAAGGAACAAAGGTTCTTGTGTGCAGAGTATAGAGTGACACTGTCTAGAGAACACACATTTAAATAGAAGAGAATCCTTCTAATTACCTTACAATAGGATTTTTCATATCCAGGAACATAATAGGATCAAGAAATTAGAGCATTTCCAATAGCATTTACAAATAAGTCACTATGAAACACTGTTAAAAGGTAATAAGGCATCCATAAAAACAAGAGGATCTTATGGAGACCAGCACCTAACACTTCCATATTTATAAAATACACCTTTGAGCATTGATACAGGGAAAATGCAACACAGAAATTATTTTATAGATGTGTATACAGAGAGATAAATTTGAAAAAAAAAAAAAAAGAGGAGTCAGCTATCAGAGCCTAAAACACTTTAGGCTCGTGCAGATTAGGATCCAAACACGTAATTAAAAAAGTCAGAAAGGTAACCTCTCTTCATCCAGTAATTAGGGCTGTTAGAAATCGGATACTGTCTCTTAAAAGTGTTACAAATACACCGCACTACTAAATAACCTGCACTGCTGGGAAAGTATACTCGCTATCAAGGGCAAAGCTGCTATACACTGAGGTAACAGTAAATGACAGACTGTTGTTCAAGTCCATTAGCTGCTATGTGATAGGAGCACATTCACTAGCACACGACCTGTGAAAAATCTTAGATCTCTTTAAATCTTTGAATTGGATTGCTGCATTAATTCTTAAGAACTGCAATCCTTCAACCAAGTCAAATTACCCTCATTAACAGGGGAAAAACTGCCTCTGCAATAAGTTAAAAAAAAAAGATATTTATTACCTATAATCACTTTCACGTACTTCACCTGGAAGTGTGACAAACTGGGACAACAACTTCAGAGGCTGGCACCAGTTCAGCTGCTGGTGGGGCCGGGATGGAGGGGCCGGGCCGTGCGCGTGTCGCCGTCTATGCCTGTGCGCGCACGATCCTGCGCCGACATTCAGCGTAAATACATGTGCTTCTTGGGGGAAAAACCTCAATGAATGTTCTAAGAAAAGAAAAATCACTAAGAATAAGCACAGGCACTGAAGCGATCTGTGTGTGTGCCACTGAAATAACCGCAAAAGAGGAGGGGAAATTCTTCAGTTATTCAAGGCTTGATTAGAACACTACTTCGTAATTAGGCATGTTACAAGTATTGTCATCAACCAGAAAATTCATGTACTAACTAAAAGGTCTCAGAAGCTGGCTCAAGCCTTCTATTCATTAACAACATCTGCTATTAATGTTTAACCCTCATAAACATGCACCAAACATTCAGCAAAGATTAAAAATAAATATTTTGTTGTGCCGTTTTATCCATGCGGTGATCCGCGCGGTTCTGTGGATATCAAGAACTGCTACAACGGCCAGGGAGATAACGGACAAATATTTGGTCTTTGTTGGAAAGAGGATATTCCTTTCTCCAGTCACTGCTTCTCTGCACTTCAGATGTTACAGCTCCCAAGCCAGGCCAGTACAACACAATAAACAGCAATGCAGACATACAGCTACACATACACCTACAGGACGGTATGAATCATTTATTTTAAAGATGAAACTTCCCGGAACAATTTTCAGGCTGAGCGTTTCAAAGGACCCCCTGCTTAAATTTTTTCTAATTTAAAAATGAGCATTCCTGGGACGAAGGACTCACTGAGAAATGGGGAGCTGAGTAAGTCCAGGATCCAGAAATGAGAAACAGAGCGTTTCATCTTTATTTTACTGCTGTGAGTCCAGATGAGAGCCCTGATCCCGCAGTCAGATCCTAATGGGCAGATCTTTGGAAGAGT
The DNA here is from genome assembly GCF_009829145.1 of Chiroxiphia lanceolata. Classification (NCBI taxonomy): domain Eukaryota; kingdom Metazoa; phylum Chordata; class Aves; order Passeriformes; family Pipridae; genus Chiroxiphia; species Chiroxiphia lanceolata. The sequence continues at coordinate 4,443,407 of NC_045647.1, read as the reverse complement.
CTTTGGAAAAGACTCATTTCCACAACTGTGGTTTTAATGTAAGCGTTGCAATCTGCTTGTGCAGGCTCATTTACAGCGAGGAGACGGAGCTAAGTGGTGAGCTAATGCGACCCTCTAATGACTCCTGGAAGTGCATCCGGACATCCTTCGTCCCCGTCCCTCTTCCTGCGGACGGGTGTCAGTAGCACAGTCCCTGCTGGTCCCCACCTTGGCTCACACAGGCAGTCCTGCAACAGCAGGAGGCAGGTCCCACAGCTCCCTGCCTTCCCTGCTCCCTCCTGCCTGCACCCCCCCCCCAACCCCTCTTGTCCCCATGCACTGTGACCCCCAAGCCTCAGCAGATCCTGGGGTTCTGGCATCAGGCGGGTGCAGATCCTGCCTGCACCCACCTCACTGCCACATTTTAATTTGCAACAATGCCAAGATACAAACCAAGCCACAAAAGTAATGAAAAATACAGCTCTTTTTGTCTTCAAACATGACATTCATGGCGGATTCACTGTCTGCATGTTGCAGCACGCTCTATTCTTAGCACCGTGCCTTTTAAAGTTAGGCCCATTATTTTCTACGGTGTATCAAGATCAGTATGTATAACATATGCCATATTGTTGACACTTCCCTGGATGTACTGCACGCCATATGCCTAAAGCACTAAAAGGGGTGATGAACAGAGTGGCAATACTGAAAGGAGAACAAGATACACCGAGCATGTTGAATGAATTCAGTTATATAATTCAGCCAATAAGGGTTTCCATACATTTAACAATCTCTTCTTTTTCCCCCCCTCCCTCTTTTTTTCCCCCCCTCTCTTGTATAAAAATGAATTTAACAACTTTCCACTGTGAAAAGTTAACACGCTGGACACGTATTCAAAGCAAACATTTAATCACAGTGGGCCCACCAGGTCTAAAAAGTATACATGTAAAGATAGATCATATATAATCACACCAATAAAACAAACAAAAAAGGACTATTCATACATTTTAGCAATAAACTAAAAGAATAAAACATACAGTTCTGCTCCTGCTTCTACCTGTCCTTTATTTTACCTTGCATAAATCTATACCCCAAGTCCAATTCCTAGAACTAGGGAAGATGTCATCTTGCCCATCTTTAGAGGTTTATTTACTAGTTTCTGTACTAAGAATTATTATCTGAAGAACCCAGAAACTAATGCTCTCTTACACCACAGTATTTTTGTCCAAATCTTCTGGAACGGATTATAAAATTGAAATGTAAGAAGGAACACAGCTGAGCTATATTTATAACACGAATGCTGCTCTTCAGCATCTGATACATACACATGTGTATCCTCATTTCTATGCCATCCCTCGGCACGCTCTAATGGGTACACTAGCTGCATACCCGTCATTAAAATAAAAAAAAAAAGGAACTGACTCATCACTGAGAACACTTTTGACAGTACTTGCATGCAGAGTCCTGGCAGAGAGGTTCAAGCTATTTGGTTGAGACCGGCTACAAATGACAAACTTTGGACTGAATTAATAATCAGGGGAGAAAAGCAAACATGCAAACTCCCAGCACGGGTACAAGGTGATGCACAGGTGAACCCAAGCCTAGCCTGCAAGTTTAGCCCTTGGAGTTATGTGCTACCTGGAGGAAGGAAAAGATGTGGAAAGCAGCTATCACTGCAGGGAATTCCTATTGCCGAGGCACTGACAGGGTCAGGAAAACGGGAAGAGCATTGCAGAAACACCTGGCAGGAACACACAGGACCCTTCCAGGGGGTGTATCTCACCTGGGCTCGAGCTCAGGGGAGGTGTAGGGAGGCAGGTTCTCTCCTGGCATACCAGGAGCAGGGCTGCTCCTCACTGAGATGCTGCTAATGCTCTGGAGCTAATGATGCCATGGAAAGCTGAAGCTTCCCCGTCCTCTGTCGTTAGTGCCACTATGCACCCACAGGCAATGGATCAAAGGGGCTATGAGAAGATAAGGAGAATCCATTTTCATTTCAAAACATGAAAATTCTGGCACAGGAGATCACTACAGAAGATCAGTTCTGTTATGTTTTCGTGGTGTGTTGAAGGAGAATGTTGCATTTTAAATGTACATTCACATACCTATTTATCTGAGTAAGCAACATCATTAGCAGAATGAAACAACCTAAGAAGAACACGGGCCTTTTGTTAAAGTGGAAGGCAGAATCCTCCTCGGAAAAAACATCAAAGAAAAGGAACACATGCTGATGTTTAAAAACAGTCTATGTCTAATACAGAACATCAAGACTTTAAAAAAATCTAAAAACCAACATAAAAAAAATATCCCTTTGCTTCACAATATTTTCCTTAGAAACAAACTTAGGACTTACTGCTGACCAGGAGTGGGCTGCCAGTGCCCGCCTAAAGCACTGGCTTGGCTGTGCAATCCACCAGTGAGAACTCAAAAAAAAAAATTATACACCAATTTCACACTGACAAAATTCCACACAAGTGGAAGTTTTGTGAGTGGAAACACTTGCACTGCATCAGTAAAAAGGCCAGAAGGCAAAAGGAGGAACATGTCCCAAAAAATTAGAAAAGGAAAGGGTTTAGACGGGCATGTCAGTGCCTGCTCTGCTCCTGCTCTGAGCTGTCTTTAGGGGAAAACAAAACAAAACAAAGCAAAGCAAAGCAAAACAAAACAGCTTCATTTTGCAAAAGCCATGACTGTACAGCTATTTGCAAAGGGAAGTGGTGAGCAAGCATCACTTGGTCTGTGCCTTTAGCACATTACCTTTGGTCATGAGATATCAAGTTATGGTGCGAAAAAGCCTTTTACCTTCCGGTCTCTCACTCGGGGTTGGTCCAAGCACAGCACAGCCAAACTTTCTACTGGCTGTTGGCGACGTTAGTTTGATGGACTTCATCCAGTTCCTTGTGGACTACTGTCCATATTAGGAAAAAATCCCCACTTGACACTGGCACTGGGATCCAGCCCTATCCACAAACACAGGCAGTACTACGGACTTTTCCTCAGGAGCCAGGTTGAGACACAAGGATCACAGGCCAGGTCAATGTGCCCAGGATCCTTAACAATTAGAATCATATAAAGCAAGAAACAGTTCTACAGGTCAAACTGAAACATCTCTTGTGCTTGCTCTGCAAGGAAACCCACACAACAACACATGGGCAACAAAAACAAAAGTAAAAAAATCCCCTAAACCAGCCTGTGGTGAACTTTGTTTCCTTTTTCGTGCAGCACTGGTGACGTTTGCAGGGGAGCACAGAAGGGTAACAGGGCATTGCTACCACGGCACTATTTAACTCTGCCAGGCAGATCCCCCAGACCTGTTACGAGTGTCTGCTTCCTACCCATCAGGCCATTAATCACCCAGACTCCTAAAAGGTTCAATTCATGTGCCCACTCAGAGAACTCATCAGATGCCTGATAGTCATATGTCATTCGAGAAGAGAACAAAACTGTATTCTTCTCTGAACTGATGTAGCTCCTATTACCAAGAGACTCTCTCCCCTGGGAGCGACCAGAAGAGTGAAATGAAGGAGAGCTGACTCAAAGCTCTGCCTCGCAAAGACACATAATTGATGCAGAAGGGAAAGAGAGTTATTAGGAACCTGCCACTACTCATATTTTGCCAACAATCTGGGGAATTGGTGAAAGGATTCTGAAAATGGTAAAAAATATGTCCAGTCTTTAGTAGATACACCCTAGACAAACAGGCTGCTCTCCCGCAAAGACTGCCCTCCTCCTTGAATAGTAGGTGATAGCAAAGGAGGTTTTTGCCACCTTAAATTGGACACTTCTTCTACTGATTAACTTCACTCTTCCTTCGACCCTTTGAGCAGCTGGAGGTGATGCCTGGGCACTGTGTGTGCTCACAAATCCTTTGCTTCCCTTGATATCCACTACTTCAAAATCTTGATCCTTATCTACTGATGCTCTTAAAAGCCTGGGAGATACCAATCTGGGAGACAACTCCTGCTCCTTAGCACTGCACAGCACCCACGAGCCCCAGCACAAATGCACCCCCTGGGTGCCTGGGGAACCCAGGCTCTGTGTCACTGGGGCACATCAGGGGATAAGCTGACTCCTGCCCCACACACCACCTACCCAGACCAGGCTGAGACATGACACATAAATACAGCATTTGACAGTACCATTTCCTGGAAATGACAGCTGGAAAGAGTATGAAGAAGAGAAATGCACACTGTTGCAGCTTAAAAAAAAATCCTTCTATTGCTCTGCACTTGATAGAAAATTAAAGAAAAACAACATGCCATTTATCCTGCCCTCTTGCTTCTTCTTACTGCTTTTCTTCATTTAATTGCTGCCCTATCAGGTAAATTAGTAGATAAAACTGAAAGAAAAATAAAAACCTAGAAGCACCTCAGCAATTGCTTCATATCCTCATTTTTTTTCCAGCAAACAGTCCATGCCTCAATAGAAATGTTACCTGCTTTTTCTTTTTTTTAAAAAATTTTCCCTTACAAAATTCAGCAACAACATTTTTTTCCTCAAACTAGATAGTGCAACTAAGTTTCAGGCAGCCTGGCACATTCATTGCCCCTCAATGCTTTACCTTTCTCACTGGCACCTTTTGATCTCTGAGGCTTTGGGAACACTAAGCTGAACTGACCTCCTGCTGCAATTCATAATTACCAATTCACAGCATTTTTCAGCAGTCTGCTGCTCAGGAGTCAATATAAGATTGAAAAATGCTGAAATTTTTCGGCCAATTGAGATTTTTTTCAGAATTTTACCCCTTCCTCCCGAGAGCTACAAAAACCATACTGAGCTGCTGCTGTTACTGGAGAGCCAACCTAGATGCTTCATGCTGCACAGAGCAAAGAGGAGGCAGAGGGGCTGCTTTCAAAGGGTTTACAACGTTGAAAAGCGGTTTATGATACATAAACAGCCCTTTTCAGGTTCAAAAAAATCCTCTTTTCCCATTCAGCATCACCATTATCCCTATTGGTTTCCTCTGCCTGCAGCTGCTCCCCAGCAGGCAGATACAAAGCGCGGCTCCACGGGTGACAGCCGTGCTCAGCCCTCACCCCTCGGCACGAACGTGTCACCACGATGATCCTGCTCCAAACACAGGAGAAAAACATCTCTGTGGGTCACAGCTCTGTCCCAGCCCAAAGAGCAGCCCATGGAGGGGGCAGAGCTGCCTATGCCGGGGCTAATGGGGCTGTCCCAGTGGCCACCTCTGTACCCAGAACACAATCTTGGCTATTGTTCTGCAGTCATGAAAAATTAAGCTGGATGGTTAAAATTTCCCACTCCAAGTGCTGGTATGAGGCCCTGTAGTATATTTTGCTCTCGTGGTTTACCTATGGGACCTTCAGCAAAGGAAGTCCGTGCTGGGAATGAATGTGAAATATGGGACCATGCAGGCTGGAGAGAAAGTCTTAACCAGAGTGTTTGAATTAAAGTAAGTGTTTCACCAGTGATCCTTCATTAAGCCTGTGCCCCAAGTTCTCTTACAAACTACTAGCACTCGTTCTTAAATCGTCTTAAAGTCCTTCAACAAAATTAAAAAGCCTCTTGTCCACCCCCCAGATTTTACAGACAGGGCAACTAAATTAACACTTGAAACAATTCTCATGAACAACAAAAGATAAGCAGTTTTGAATGCTAAAAATTAGAATTAGATGCAAAAAAACCCTTTTCTCTGGTTGCTCACTAGCATAACTGATCTCAAACACTTTCTGGTCCTCTCTTCAACGTAATCAGTGAATTTAAAAATTGGTAAATCCTTGTATTCAATTTCCGATGCTGAAAACAAAACAGAAAATGTTCTTTTTAATCTTTAAACAACTGTAAGACAGAAATACTTCTCTATTTCCCCGTTTGGTGGGGAAACATGCCAAAATACCAACATCCCTGGCTGAAGCTTAGCTGTGCTGTAAGTGAGCACTGCACCCAAGCCCTCCAACCTATCATGTGCAAAGAGACGTCTCACACCAAAATCTCAGCCTGAAAGACTCCCTTGACACCAGAGAAGTTCAAGCCCAGATCCATATCCATGTTTTGTATCTCAGGTTTATATCTAAACCGAATATAAGGATTCTCTTGACTTCTTCCAAAGAATAGTCTTTTAAGACATAAGACTCAAGAACCAATAAAAAAGGTAATTTAACAATATCTCTAGTGTGTCACCAATCATTTAAAGGGCCTTGAGGCTGCTGCATTCCCACTACAGTACAGCAGCTTTCCCACCCTGCTGGTTTTCAATTGACACCCTCTGTGTTGACATTTTTTTCCAAGTTAAGCCTGATGGCATTTTTTAAACTTCCCCTCACAGTTGATGTCCTCTGCTCGTGCCACTGCTGGGTCCCAGCAGTGCTGCTGTGGGCAGCTCCAGGCAGGGTGTGGCTCTGTTGGAGCCCATAGTGGTGGGGCCAGGGGTCTTCTCCTCCATATCTCGTGGGGCACAAGGATCAGGAGAAGGGAGAAACTTCAATTTAGGTGGAAAAAGTCAAAACGGGGGAAAAAATAAAAATAAAAGGGAAAAAATAACACTAAGGGGAGGTTGTTGATCAGGATCTCACAGCAATAATTAAGTCCAGGAATTTGCCAAATAATCTGAGATTTTTCTGCCAAAAGGGCAAATTACTTTTGTAATTTTTTATCTGAGCCTGAAGATTGCTTGGAAGGCAGAATATCTGAGACAGGGGAAACACTCCCTTCATTTGGCATGAGCAGGTCTGTCATTGATTCAGTCTGATTTTCAGCAATTCTGGGCACAGCCCAAAAGGGCATGAACCGTTGGCAGACTGACCTGCAGCACGAGGGTGTCCCCCAGCCCTTGCCACCACAGCCTCCCACCCTGCTTGAGCACACAGTGGTGAGCACAGGACAGGCACATCTACTCCTGAACACCTACAACCTCCAACAATTTTGCACAGCCCATTACTCCATCAAACACAACCATCCTGGCCCCCCACCTTGGTTTCCGACATGGAGCAGCAATGGGTGTTATTAACAGAAAAGGGTGGAACACCACCACTTAAAACACACTTCTCCTACTGCAAGTGAAATTAACAGTCATAAAAAATAAACTCCTTTGAAAAGTTTTCCTTTGCAAATACCTAGAGCATACCCCACCACCAGCATCAGAAGGAAGTTTTCCAATGGGTAAATGAATGTATCTGCTAAAGGAATCAGGTTTTTTCGTGCACTCCAAGGTTATGTGTTTAGCAGGCTTCGATACTTCAATGAAAAATTGAGGTGGCAATGATTTGCAGACTAAATTAATGTTAAATACTTCAAAGAACTGGACAAACAAGTCAGCAGCAAAAATTTTATAGGTTCACTTCCTTCAAGGGAACTTAAAGAGCCAGCATTTTATTGCTGTGAATTCTAGTCACTCCTTTTACCCCTCAGCATCTGTTTGAAATATGTAGTAGACAATTGCTTTTTTGGCTCTGACTCAGGTGGTTGAAATACAGGACAAACAGACTACTGTATATAAGCTTTCCTCCAGCAATGAAAATTTTTATTAACTCTCTTGCATAGCAAACTCGGCTGCCCAGCCTCCAATCCCTATAGAATCATCAAGGAATGTGGCTACTTATTAATTCCGGTGGTCAAGCACGGGGTGGATATGTTGAGACTTGTCTGCAATACGTAACCTCACATTTCAAAAAAATAAAGAGGGGGAAAAAAAAGCTACAGAGGGAAGGAAAAACATAAATGAGTTCTGTTTAGTTCATCATTCATATGTGTAAAATTCCAAGCTAAATACTAGCTCTGTACATAAATATGTCAGCCCTGTCAGACGCTCCAGCCAAAGAAAACAAGGCCCATGGTGGAGGGGTTCAGAATTACCCTCAGAGCCATGAACTTGCCCCACCTTCCATTGCTGTGTCAAATTCAGGAGTTTTCTCACATTGGTGCTTCATAAAAACAACCTGCAAATGCTGCCTAAAAATTACTCCTCACCCCACCCAGTTGAAGGACTGGGGAAAAGCAAAGAACAAGGACAGAGGTACGTAACACAGAAAGGAAGGTCCTTGATCCCCAGGAAACTTTATTTAGAACGATCCTGGCCACTTGAAACTCCTACATCCATTGCTTCTGCATCCTCCACACTGCTTGTGTAGTGCTGATCACTTTTGCAAAGCTTTTGATCCCTGAGAAGCACTGTGAGATGTTTTCCAGCATTAAATGTTGAGTAAAACTCCCTCTTCAAGTTGTGGTTATGGGTTAATTTGAGCCAACCTTAGGCTGTTGTGGTGCTTTCAGCCTTCAGTTACGTTTCCAATGTCATAAATACCTAATAGCAGCGGCCAACATTTAGAAATAAACACTTGCCATATATTTTCTACACAAAGTAACTCCAACTGTCAGAAATCTCCAGATATTATCGATTTTTGTATTTTTAGTGTATACTTAATACATAGATTACCAAACAGTTGGACTTCGATTAAAGCTCCCCTTGAGTTCTTTTGCACTGTTTGAGAAAGAAGGCCACAGTCTACAGCTAGCTGCTTGCTCTAGCTGATTTCCACACCAACAAATATAATAGTCAGAGAATGACTGCAACATGAAGAGAGTGAAGAGCCATCAAGGGCTGCCTATCCCCCAGTCCTCTCTATTGTGACATGTCCCAGGATGCTGAATCTCCTTGGTCTGAGAGACTGCAACCTGAAGCAATGTCCTTACACCACTTTCTGGTCATCACACCCCATAGGTATCCTTTGACCTTCCATATCTCTCCCAGTTTCTCCAGGGAAGGTACAGAGGAGGACGCTTCTTATCCCTTCACTACAACTGCAGTTGCTGGATGAGAACAATGGGATTCTTATCGTTTCTATTTCTCACTGCCAGTACAAAGCAGATCTTCCCTTCCAGCTTTCAGCTCCTGCCCCCCGTTTCACTGGGAGCACAGGCTCTCCAGCACCTTGGTCCATCTGGCAAGCACTCGCTGCGCTGTGGAATGTCAGATCACACAGGGAGCACCCAGCCCTGGCTGCCTCTCCAGCAGCTCCCTTGCAGACAGATACGGTATTATAAGCATCACATGTGGCTCTCTCCCAGATGGTGGCTAATAGCACAGACACCTGTCCTGAGGCTTGTTTCTGCATGGACAGGGAGTGTCCTGAAAGCTCCAAGCACACCAAGTACCTCCTGCCACCGTCCACCGCCAGCTCCCACCTGGGCAGCCACGGCCGCTAGCCTGCAAAACTGTGCCCAATGTCTCTGGGCAGCTCATCAGAAAGCACTGTAGGTGGGCAGCCTCACAGACATGTGACTATTGTAAACTCACCCATGTCCAATTTCCTAGAAAGCAATTGTCCAAAGCTGCAAGCCACTGGACCAAGAAAGGTAAAGCCCTGTGAGCCTGAGGAGAAAACCTCAAACCCTCTCTCCAAGCAAAGCCTGCCATGCACAGGCTCTGACAGGAAAGCATTTTGGGGTGCATAACCACTACAGGCTTTTCCATGTCTACCAAGTCATTCTGACTCCAAAAGACAGAACTCCCTCTCCATGAAAAGCTAGGAGAGAGTTAGATGAAAAAAAAGCAGATTCCTGAGGGAATCTTGCAAAATTGAGATACAAGTCCAGGTTGGACAAGGTTATTTATGCCATTTGTCAAATTTTCCTTAAGTCATTTATCCAAAACAGTCAGAAAACCATGCCAGTATCATACAGTAACAGTACTCCAACCAAGATCTGAAAGCTGCCAGTTTACCCAGAGTAAACCCAGAGTAAATGCCATATCCTACTCAGTAGTGAGTACTTGGCCTTTGTCAGTACGTAGGTAAGAAAAGAAAGCAGACGCAAAGTACGTGATCATACAGTTTGCAATCTTCTCCAATATCTGGAATACCAAAAAAATTCAAAGAGACTCAATTACAGTACAGAGAGCCCACAGTCAACCATTTAATCCTTTTAATATGATACCCGGGAGTGACACATAGATTGAAACCATAGCCATATATAAAAGGTCCTAGATGTAGGAGAATCCAAAAACACTCCAAGAAAACAAGCAGTATTTTCTCCTTAAGCATTGCTGTTTCAGGCAGTAGCAAGGCAGGTCTTCAGTTATCAACACAGGGCTCTGGATCTCTCCAGTTCCCCACACTCCGGAGGTGTCTGAAGGAATCTTATAAACTTTACAGAAAATTGTGCTAATCTGTGTCTTAGACGAATGAAGCACTAAACAGAAGTGCCAGATTAAACACTACACATAAATCTCATAATTGTAAAAAGTTAAAAGCAAAAGCACTGTAATAAACTGCTCCCACGATTGCCTAATCCTGCAGCTCTGAGCCTAAGGATGTACTAGTGCTAGTGCTGCCTTACCCAGTTACAGAGCGGTTCCCTTTCATGGAGAACCACAAAATCACAGACTATCCTGAGCTGGAAGGGACCCATAAGGATCACACACCTGGCCCTGCACAGTGCAGGGGATACCTGGAGGTGAGATGCTCAGCTACAGGACCACAACAGGCTCTGCACGGCAAACGCTTGTTGAGTCTTTAACACCTTGTGCTTCTAAAGTATCACCCTGAGAAGGAGACGGGGCAGGGAACCACATCTCACTGTTGGTAACACCCTGGTGAAGGAAGGTGGCCTGAGAGGGATCTCCTCACTTTGTCACTCCATCTTGTTCAGACAAAACCCACAGAGTGCAGGGGCGATCAGGAAGGAGAAAGGACAAGCAAGGCTGGAGATGGATGAACTAGTTCTATCAGCAATACATGACACGCACACATATACTTTTGAAGGGAACACTGATCTCCAGAATTTCCTAAAACTATGTTCAGACAGTTATTTTCTAGCCCAAAAGCATCCCCGGAAAAACACAGCAAAACTCTTGAGCAAAACCCATCTGCTTTGCTCATATTCCATTTCTACACAAAAGTGTGGCCTTTTAGATGTTGCCACCTGTCATCTTTCACCTTTTTTTTTTTTTTTTTGGTGCCCTGTTAATTCTCACTTAGGATTCAATTTAAATTCCCAGAATAAAGCTGGATCCCACAGTTTGAATTCAAGGTACTCAGCTGAACTTCAGGGAGTTCCCAAACTAGCAAATCACCTCAGCTAGCTGCATAGCTTAATTACATTTGTCTGATAAAATGCCACCTTCTTACAGGAGACCCCAAATAACGTGCTTTCCCCGAGATATCCGGAGTCTGATTCACCTGCTTTACTCCTGCCTTGTGCTGGCTTAGCACCACTGGCAACAGCAGGAGTGTTACACTGATGTGAAGCTGAAATAAATCCATGGAGAAACAAACACACCACAAGCACACCAAAATTAATGTGCTTTTCACTGCTGTTCGTGTACAAACACACAGGGAAAAAAAAGGAATAAAAAATTTTTCTTCTCTTCCTTGCTTTTCGCAAGTTCCTGGCTATCATTCTGAAATGTAGATATTCCCATCATGCCTCGGTGTTTTTCAGCCCCATGATGCCCTCACTTTTGATTGTATAGATGAAGTTGAAGTGCACAGGGTATTTACTGATCCAGTTATCTTGTTCTGTGACAGGCAGAATCAATCAATCAAGGGGCCAGCTTTATGCTTACGTATTCCAGGCACATCTCCGCACTTCAGGATACGAGATCACAGTGTTATCCAGCCAAATTTGATCAACAAATGCAGTTCCCCTGTGCCACAGCAATCTCAGATGAAGATGTTATTATGTGGAACTGAGCAAAGTGATAAAGACAGTACAGAAAAGGGAGGAAAAGTCCAGCTGGACCTTTCTGACAGCCTTTATATACTACAGCAGCAGCATCCCTTTTTCCAAGGCTAACAAAAATAGCACGTTCCCAAGAAGCTGTTCAAAATGCTTTCTGGCCACCCTATATCTGTTGGTACTTAATGAAAGAAACATTATGCTACACAGTTTGCTAACACGTTCTTAAATACTGGACAACAGATTACACCCCTTGCCACTGTATTTATGGAGATATTTATAACACAGGATCACACACTGTATTTTTCATCACTCTGCTGAGAACAAGCTTATCAAAACCTGAAAGGTCAAAAATATATTTTAAAATCACAGCTGGCTTAAGTAACGTTTAAGTATTTTTATTTTAAATCCCAGCTACAAAAAGATGCAGTTGAATGTGTAAATGTTGAAATCTGTCTGAAGGAGAGTTGACACGATGCTTTTATTTTGCCAACAGCTTTTCACTTTGCTATTGCCCTACAGTTTTTTTTACATTATTTAATCCAAAATACCATCTTTTTGATTCTACCTTTCTTTGCATTTTAAATCTTTAATGGGAGCCTTTGGCAGTCCATGGGTACAATTATTAGATATCTGCAGAGAGAAATTGAAAAATTAATCATACTTTCCATTTTATATTTCGGTACTATACATAAAAATTATCTGGTCCTAAAGCTGCAGTCTGTGGTCTGTCGATATTTTCTCCTCAACATGGTAAATACTCTGCAAGAATCCATGTATCTCACATTCAGATCTCTCCAGCTAAACAGTTATATGGAGAATGCCGTGTTCTCTTTTCAAGTGCAAAATTTATTTCAGATCATTTTTCAATTAAAAGGCATCTGCTGGTACTTCTTCTGTTATGGACTGCCTAAAAAAATCACAGTAAAAAGTACCCTAGACTAATCATATTGATGATACTGAAGTTGTTTATTACCCTTTTATGGGCTTGGGTACTTAAATTACAGTTTTTCACAACTGTATGCAAAATGGGTAACATAATCCTTATGCAGTTTATTACAGAAACTGATATATGCATTAATCTGACCTTTGTTTAAATAGACCCTTAACCACAGGGAAAAAAATCCAAAGGCATCTATCAGCATGTGAGCAGTATCAAAACTGCTAAATCTATTAACTTTGTTTTCCTTTCACTATTATTAAACTGGAAAGCAAAATTCAACTGGAAAATTATGCCATTTGGGTTCCCTTGTCATCATGTAATAAGTATGAGAAATATATGTGGAATAGCCAAATGGCCAATAGACAAAACACCCACTCCAAGTGACGTACTGTTTTCCATACCACTCAGACAAAATCAAAACAACAGAGCTGTTGCAAACAAAAACAAAATAACATTTCCCATAAGCATTCCAGACAGAGAAAATTTACAGGAAAAGAAAGCTGGGAAAAGACCCAGAGTGATGTGAGTGTTTGTACCTCCAGCCATAAAACCCGCTTCTGCTGAGCTGGTAAACAACAGTTTAACATTAAAAACACATAAAGGCTCACCATCGATTAATTGTCAAACTTTGGAGTTAAAGATTTACAGCAGCTGAAGGGCTGCTGGTGCTGCTGCCCTGGGCCGGGGGGTTGGATGCTCATCCCTCCTGCCCCTGTGCCAGGGCAGATGCAGCCAAGGAACGTGTTTCATTCAGAAAAGAGCAGGATCCAGCATGGGCAAAAGCTCCAGTGCTACAGGAAGGAGGGGAAAGTAAACAATCAGGTTGATTGCTTCAGAGCAGTGTGTTCTGCAGAGACTTCAAAAAAAAAAAAAAAAAGAAAATCCAGCCTTTTTTTTTTTTTCCCCTCCGGAAAGTCCTTCCAACTCTCTGTGCAGCCTGGCGGAATAACAACTTTAAAAAGTGAAGATGTCGCTTTTTTTATAGCTGACTCACATTTATATAACTTTGTTAATGCATCTGCTCCCTGGAAGTTACAGTATCTGTGTTCAGCTGCGATACCTGCCCATAAATCGTGGCAGCGCGGCGAATATCAACAGCTGCATTTTACTATTTCAGCCCGTCAGTTTACACTGTCTCCATCACGGCGAATTCCTGTCAGCTGCACTCTCGCTAACACAATTCCTATGTTTTGCCTGGCAGTAAATGGACGCTCCTGCCCCAGCATCATCTAAACAACTCTGTTAACATTTGCCCCCGAGCGTCTCTCTCTTTGTCCAGTCCCTGTCTTCTAACAGATGTCATCCAAGTCTAATCAAGCATAAAATGGTCATAAATATTTCTTTCTGGTAGATTTCACATTCGCATTTCATGCAGGGACATGATATTTTTCTGCTACCTCCAGGGAGTACCTAATGCAAAAACCAGTTACTTACATTCAAGGCTCATGTTCCTTTAGTAAAATGCAGCACATGTTCTCAGTTCAAAGACATAAAAAGGCGCAAGACTTTATCTTCTTTTGTTTAACTGCACCTTTTATATTTTTTTAATACCGTGTGCCACAGCTTCCATCTAGGTATGACATTGTCCTTTGCCTAACAGGCAAACACACAACACTGAATTCTGACCCTACCACTCTCAAGCACAAACATTTTTGAATTTCATACTCCCAATACCTTAATAGTTGCACAAAATATAGATGATTTTTTTCCCTCAGCTATATCATTATTTAAAGAATTCACAAGATTAGAAAGGCACTTCTCTATTTTGGTTCTCTTATGCAAAATTTTGCAACCTACGTCATCTTATTTTATTAAAAACAGTTAAATGATTCTAGGATACAAATTTAAGGTTCATGACTGTTTAACAGTTGATAATCATGAGATACAAGAAATTTCCAGTGCTTAAACTTTGAAACTATTCAAAATATTTAATTCTTCTTAATGTTAAAATCATCAGAAAAATTATATTTACCCTTGGTTAAACCTAGTAAATAATATGTCAGACTGGAAAATAAAACTAACCTTGGATTATTCACAAAGCCCTATGTCTTATTATTTTTTTCCCCTTTCTGTTTGTCACAGCAGAAATATGCCATAGCTATTTAAAGTGAACCACACAACACTTAAGGATATAGATCACAACAGTGAGGCTGTTTTTTCTCCTCCTTCTCCACTGAGCCTAATATTTGATTACTGTTAGTCAAATCAAGCTTTCAGGCAAATAATCTCCATTTTTTAAGTTAATGAGATGTGGTCATGTCGACAACAGCTTGCAGAAACTTTTAATTCCAATTCCTGCAGGCTGTGCTGGCCTCTTTTACAGCAACCACGGTATGAATGAGTCAAATTTGCCAAAATGGCTTATGTAGACAAGTGCACACTTTAAAGAGGCACTAATTAAAAATACCCACTGGTATCATAATTTAAATACCATGAAAATAAACTGTAAAAGTAGCTCAGCTACAATCTTATGACTTTCCTTAGAGCTCGTTTACTTTAACTAGATGATGTTTTATTGCAGATGTATTCCTAGCTAAAAACAATTTTACGTCTTGGAGGAATTCAAGATTTTGATATAATTAAACAATTTATGTTAATATTTGTTTCACATAAGCTATTAAGCAAGCCCCCCAGAACAAGTGCTAATTGAGAAAGATGCAAAGAAGTAGAGTGCTGAAGTAAGCAGCAAATTTATACTGTTGATTTACTGCTCTATCTGCAACTTCCCCCCTCATTACAGCCCTCTTTCTCCCTCTCACTCTCTGCTATAAGGCTCCCAGCTGTACTGAATCGCATTAAAACACTTTCCTTGGATGCTATTATCTACTGCTTTCCTCAAAAAAGGAAGAAGAGGAAAAGGGAGAAGGAGAGGTGGAGCTTGGTATTATTCTTGATGCACTTCCCTGGCCACAACTTCTCCAAAATCCCTTTTGCCTTTCTGTTTTTTTGGCAAGGAATGTGAGAGGCACAGCTGTAGCGTAACAAAAGGAGATGTGAGACCAAAAATAAAATAAAAAAAAGTTGGTGCTGAGAGGGTTAAACCTATTTAAGGGGTTAAATATGCAATTACCGCTGACTAAAACCAGAGAGACATATAGATAAATAGAAGAAATGAAGTCCCCAGGTTCCATTCAGAAGCCTTCATCACATTACTACCAGACAGAAAACTCTTTAAGTACCATTTTCAGATGTTAAATCATTGTTCGTGCAGCACATATTCTCACTATTCCTGGGGGAACAATATCTGAAGACAGTGTGCTAACAAATGCAATCCAGTAAACAGGCATTTTTCCTCTTGTTGTTAGTACCTTTGTGTTCCAGCTCCCAGCTCTGTCATCCATGCCTTCTCTCTGCTTTGAAGTTAAAGTACTGAATGAGCGTTGTCATCTATTATCCAGAGTGTGCATGTAGATTATAAATAAGAAATAAAAGTGACTTTCAGTACACTGCTTTTGCATTAGCAAGTTGCCTTCTCTGTTACCTCCTCTGTCCTTCATACTTTGCTACCAACATTATATTAAAAATATGACTTAAAGTGTTTCTTATAGAATGCTATAAAATACATACACAGCAGAGACAAAAGTTTTATTGAAACAAACAAGTCCAGCAATTTAACCAGGTTCATGAGTTCAGCTTCAACAGACTGTTTAACCCTTATCTGCAGATGTCCTTCAGGGCCCCGGCACATTAATTGCATCCCTGGCTTCTTTTGCATGCACACTACTGAACACAGAGCTATTAATTACACTGGAGTTTATTTACAGAAAGAGCCTTTTTCACTATCGATCAATTATTTATTAATATTTTCTGGCATAACGATTTCATCACATTTTTCTTTTTAAGGCCCCGAATAAACACTTTTCACACAAGTAACAGTGCTGACCTATTTCAACTGCATCTGCTTGTACCTGGTCAGAAAACTCATCTCCATGAACATCTCATATGTTAGAGACTTTGAAACATTTTTCCCTTTGCTCACCTGAAGGAAGAGGTGAGTACAGTCTGCACTTAAAGGGATCAATCCCTTTAACCTTCAGGTAATCATATCACAGAATCCTAGAATGGTTTGGGTGGCAAGGGATCCTAAAGATCATTTTAGTTCCAAGCCCCCTGCAGGGACACCTCCTACTTCCCTCTGCCTTCAGATGGCTTCACCTAGCACCATTTTAGGTGTCCTAATCCACAAACGTTGCCTAAGTTACGGCAGTTTAGGGAGCAAGGAGAAAGGTGTTTGAAGCCCTGAGGGGTAGTGGGCACCTGGAGAAGGTGGGCACCAAAGATGTGCATAAAGATCTTTGTCCTGGCCCTGCTCCAGTGGGGAATCCCCTGGGCCACCTCCAGGCAGGGGTACAACTGACTCAGGTCTCACACACCAGCTGCCTCCACAAAAAACCAAAGAGGTTCTGGGGAAATCCAAGCAGAGTCAAAACTGGCTGAGCCCAAAGCCAGCACTGCACAACAAGCTGGAATCACAGAACCATTTATGTTAGAAAAGACCTCAAGGATCACCAAGTCCAGCTCTTAACCCAGCGCTGCCAAGTCACAAAAGCCAGTTTTGGGAAGAGTAAGAACAAGCCTGGGAACAATACACTTCTAAATAAATAAAAAATCTTTTACACTTAATAAATTCCTCATTATTCAGCGGAACATCCGTTTTAGAGGACCAAAAGCATACTCATGCACCTAGCTTCCCTTTAACTCCACATTCAGCTCAAAGCCTTGGTAGATTTGCACAATATTTATATTGTTCAAGATGATGGGAGTACAGAGACCTGAGGACCAAAGCTCCTCTAGAAAGGGAGTGGAAAAAGCCAGAGATGGGATACACTGTGCAGGGACTTGCAGTGCCCTGGATGCCACCTGCGAAACTATGGGATCAACAAGATTTCCTGAAAGTAAAATCCCCCAGTGCAGCTTCCTGCCTCTGCAGACGGCAGCAGCTTTGGGGGCAGAAGGGAAACCCCTTGGTTTTTCTGGCTGGGCAGCAAAATTTGCAGTACATCTGTGGCTGTGTACAGGCTGCTCAGGTAAGGAATCTGCAGGGCAGGCACACAGGAGCTCTCCTTCCCTTCATCCCTCCAGGTGTCCTGGATCTTTCGTCCTTTCATCCTTTTGGATAAACAATAATGATATAAGGAGGTTCAAGCACAGTCCAGTGTTTTTCACTCAGACATATGGGAGCCAGTCCTTTCAAAAATGCTTTTGGTAAACTGTTCAGGTCCCTGTAAAGACCAGGGCAAACCAGTAATGATTTCCAAGGCTGTCACCTACTGCCTGTCCACAACATTGCCAAGAAAAAAATCAGATGGAGAAAAACAAAATAGAAGAAGATGCACATATCCCTTCCTTCCTTCCACCAAGATAAGATGGAAATGTGATTGTGCTGAACACTCTTTCATTAGCAGATAGCACATCCACAGGCAGCTCCAACAGGCTGGAGAGCCCCATCCTTCATTCCCTTAGGTAAGGCAGCAGTGGATGGTGCAACCTCTGGATGCATATGGAGTATCAGCAATCCCATGTGAGTGTGAAGAGCAAGCTGCTGATTCCTCCATCAGTGCCAGCCCAGGCACAGGAGCCCCTCCAGCTCTGGGAAAGCACCAAGTGTATGGCCTGACCTTGTCTTAACCCTGGGGGAAAAGGGTAGCCCTTGTGTCCTTGGCATTCACTGCTGGATGCCCATTGAACATATGAGAACATGAAGGGGTACTTTTTTTCTGCTAGGGGCTAGTTTTCCATCCAGCTCCTGTCCACAGGACTGAACAAACTGAGCCCCAGCCCAGCTCCCTTACTCAGCAAGTTCATGTCTCGCCCAAGATGATGAACAGGTAAATACTCCCAGGTTTCACGAGTTCATTTAACAAGAGCTGTATCTCCCCAGCACAGGGGGATCAGCTCCTAAAGACAAGATGAGAGGAGGTGAAAAGCTGGTCTTAGGAAACATGAGATCAGGTACGAAAGGGATTCTTTGCTGTCAAAGCATAATATGTCAGCTTGTGATAAACCTGAATTGCTTCATATACCAAGGATCACTAGACATTAGCTGCTTTTTATATGGCAATATGGTGCAGAGGTTTCAGAGAGAATATTGTTTTATGTTGATCACGATAAAACTCTCTGTAGCTTTGATAAAGCCTGCATACAGGCTTTTCATTCAAACTAATGAGTGATACTGACTGTTGGATGCCGAGGCACGCTCTTGATGCTTTCCGATGGTTCAACTCGTAACTAGGAATCAATTCAGCCTGGATAAGCAAGAGTGTTACTCATCTAAAGGGTTTTGAATGATAATCCCGTTCCCTGTGTTTTCCCCAGGTACATCTGAAAAGGTATGGTGACAAAGGGAACACCACATGTTGGCAAAGTACATCTCTTACCAGAGGGATCTCCCAGGTTCAGCCTGCTCTCAGCGAACAGTTGGCTCACACTGTAATCAGCCATCAAACAGCTCAGGCCCTATGGGCGATTCACTTAGCACAGGCCTTTTGCTGCTCTGTTTTCCAACATCTGTTTCAATGCCTGTCATCTCCCTGCTTTAAACAAATGTACTGCAGATGTCTTGTCTTGTGGATGACAGAGACTTGGCAAAGACAGGAGCAGAGGCCTCCAAATGACAGAGGTGCAGCTAAGGCAGTTATTGGGGGACTGGATGGACTCTGTGCACTAAACACAAAATGAGATTTTACACTCACACCCTCACCCCATGTCCCCCTTTGAGCCTTCTGTTTTCTCCTTCAGATTTGAAAGACTGATGAAGGACAGGGATCAGGACACAGACTGAGATGCGGCCTACTCAGAAACATGTGGTCTGAGTCTTCTCAAAAGATTTATCATTGACATATGCAATTAAATGGGAAGACACAATCATTTGCTCACCTTTTGTTCCAAGGGCAATCTGATACAAGACTGGACACAGAGGGATACAATGTGTGGTAAAGATAATGGCTTCCAAGACGAGATTGTGGCCTGAAAACAACAGCAAAGAGACTTTCTCGGGCTAAGACTGTGCTTCAAGAAGAACCAATGTATGAAATGGGATACACAGGGAACAGGGACGGGTCCCTGTGAGGGGTCTCCAGGCACATCCATCCTAGGATGTTCTTTTTAAGCAAACCCAGTTTGAGCTTCCACTAGGAAAATCAGTTAACTGAGACCTGGAATTTTGTATTTTTGCAAGTGCTACTTTGTCCCTACACATTCTACCTATAGCTGTTTGAGGTCTGGCTGTGGTAAGTTTTGCAGCCAATAAGATTCCAACAATTTCATTTTTCCTTAGCTTGGGTACTTGGTGCAATAGCTGTGAAGAAGCTGGAACAAGCCAGGTGCTCGCTGGCTGCTCTTCCTGCTGCTCTGTCCTGCCCAGCAAAGGCAGCATGGGTTTTGAACTGTTTTGAACTCCAAGTGCAGGTCAGTCCAAGATGCAGGTGATCTTTTAAAATCAAAGGAAAAACATCTAGGTCTTTGAAAGAGGGAAAACAGGACCTGTATTTTACTGTAAAGACTCTGGTAGTATCTCAAAGGACATTGTAAGAAACAAGCTAGGAAAATACAATCTGAACAAAATTACTGTTTTTTGGGTGTGTATCATGGGTCACTCTCAGATGGAATCAGACAGCAAACGTGTTGAAGAAGTCAATCTTTTTTTAAGAACAACACAGATGAATTAACAGTCAACTCAGAAAATCTGTGGATGATACTACATTGGGAGAGACTGAAAAGATGGAGGAGAAAGTGCAAAAAATTGTCTGTAAAGATGGGATGCCATTCATAAGGGATAAATTATAAGATGCTACAATTTAGCTGGAATATCCAAACTTTCTAAATACAGCAAGGAAGACAACTGATTACACAGCACTTCTTAGAGGGGGAAAAGAAAGCCTAAGGATTACAGCGGATCACAAGTTGAATATGAGTCAACAGGGTCATGCTGTTGCAAAAATGCCAAGTACCACAGTCAGATACACAAATAGGAGCACTGCCTGCAAGTTATACATGGGAAATTCATTGTCTCCACTTGCTACAGCAAGACTTCAGCTGGAGGATCAAATCACTGGAGCATTGCAATTCAAGACGACTGGAGACAGTCCAGAAGACAGTGACCAGATTAACCACAGGTCTGAAAAACAGGATGGACAAGGACAGAGCTAAGACTGCTTCAGTTCTGAAAAGATGGAGGGTACAGACATGGGAACAGAATTCATGTAGGAAAAAGGATGCTGTAATGAGAAAAGAGACAATCTGCTCTCTGCCTGTTACAGACAGAAAAGGGAAGAGATTGTACCTGAGGGGAGCCTACAAGAAAGCTGGAGAGGGACTTCTTACAAGGGTATGTAGTGATAGAACAAGGGGTAATGGCTTCAAACTGACTGAGGGTGGGTTTAAATTAGATATTAGGAAGACATACTTCCTGGTGAGGGTGGTGAGGCTCTGGCACAGGTTGTCCAGAAACACTGTGGATTCCCCATCCCTGGAAGTACTCAAGGCCAAGTTGGATGGGGCTTGAAGCAACCTGGTCTAGTGTAAGGTGTCCCTGCCCATGGTGGGGGATTGTAACAAGATAATCTTTAAGGTTTCTTCCAACCCAAGCCATTCAATGATTCCATGATTCTAGGATAAGCCTTTTGGTCAGGTATTGGGAATAAACTTCTTACAGGAGAGTTAAGCACCAGAAGATTTTGCCTGGGCAGGAGTGAAACCTCCCTTGACAGAATGGTGAAACACATATCAGGCAGACTAAGAAGCATTAAAGACACACTCTACTCCTGCCTTTGCTCTGCATGGAAAGACTGAAACAAACAAAAAAAAAGTATTTTTCAAAAATCCACAAAAAAAAAAAAGTTAAGTCTAAGAGGAGTTCACAGCAAACCTGAGCTGGTGGGCTGCCCTGTTCTGAGTGTGGCTGCAGCCCAGCCAGGCCATCAGCCAGCACTAGAGAAGTTACTACTGCAGGCTCTCAGTGACCTTGGAAGGATCCCCAAACATGAACACGGCACGTGCTTCCCTGCCCCCAGGGAAAGGCACATATTTTTGCTCGCAGTTTATGAATCTTTGACGTACAGTCCCTATGACACAGCCTTGGAAGACCATATCTTTTATTTATTATGCCTAGCAATTGTCCTTGTAACCAATTAGGAAAAAAAGCAGGTGGTCAACAGAAACTCTGCAAAATAAAACCCCTCAGCAAAGCAAACACCGTACCTTTCAGAGCAAGAAAAAAATACTGTAAACAGAGCTAATCACTGCTAAACCCTTATAATCCAGTCCTTGCCCAAGTTAAGAGACTGAAACCAAGAGTAAAACACTTCAAAAAGCATTTATCAGAGGAACTGGTGAATCATTTCTCAAGATAAAGAAGGAGTCAGAACTATTTTAAACTCCAGACGCTCACTGTGTTGTGGAAAGGGGCTCAAACCCATCCTGGCAGACTGGACTAAGGGACAAGGGTCCCACACCATCCAATGGGATGGCTGTTCCAGGAACTGGGAGAATGGCTGCCATTATGGACTTCACCTCAGCAGTCACAAGGAAGACTTGACAAAGAGAAGAGAGCCCACTTTTAGCTCCTCTATAAAACAGCTACAGTTACCAGCATTCCCTGTACCTTGTTGAGTATTATATTCAATAATATTAATAGGCTCATATTTACTGTATCTTAAAAGCTAACAATCCCATTGCCAGTGCTAATTAAAAAGACAAGAAGCAGAAAAGAAGCAGTGGATTATTTCTTCAATATGGATTCACACCTAGATTTAATAAAACCTGCTTTAGTGTTATAACCTTACATTTGTTTCAAGAGCACTATAAAAGATAAGTCTGCTTTTTGTTGTTTATTGACTTGGAGGGTTTTCTTTCAGATCTGTAATATAGCATTACAGCTATGGGAAGGCAAGGAAATAAGACTGTTTTCCCTGAAAAAAACAAGTGCTTCTGCTACATGAGTACCATGTCTGGGATGGTGGCTGGGAAGAAACCAGCAGAGCTATTCAGAGCAAACAACACTCAATACGTGAACAGACACAAAAATGCAGCACTGGGGAGGTTTACCTGTAACAAACCCTCCCTGTGACCTTACAGAAAGCACTTCACCTGCAGCTACAAGTGAATGCCACAGCCAGCTTTTCCAGGGGATAGACTGTATGGTTTCTTCCAGCCACAGAGCATCCCTGCCATAAACACGGAGCTCCCACACCTGCACACTCAGCACACTGGATGCCTTCATCCACACTGACCTGCTCTGCATGTACATGCCAAGTGCAGTACACACTCCCAGTGGGAATTCTTTACTGCACCACAGCATACAACCTACCAAATAAAAATACTGTGCTTAGTCTGCAACTCAGGATAAAATAATGACAGACAGAGCAGTGCCTTAACCAGCCTCTTCATCAAAATGTTGTAGACTTTGCAACAAAATCTGGAAGAGTTGCTTTCCATACGCACTTGTCCATCCTTCCCCGAGTCTGAAGAAGAGGGATGACAGAGTAAAGGAGCGGTCTGCAATGCAATACAATGCAGAATCATAGAATGCTTTGGGTTGGAGGGACTTTAAAGCTCATCTAGTCCAATCCCCCTGCCATGGGAAGGGACACCTTCCTCTAGAAAAGGTTACTCAGAGCCCCGTCCAGCCTGGCCTTGAACATTTCCAGGGATGGGGTACCCACAGCTTCTCTGGGAAACCTATGCCAGGGCCTCACCACCCTCACAGTAAAGAATTTCTTCCTAATATCCACTCTAAACCTACTGCCAAGTTTGAAGCCATTCCCATGTCCTGTCACTCCAGGCCCTTGCAGAAAGTCTGTCTCCATCTTCCTTGTCAGATCCCTTCAGGTACTCAGAGGCTGTAATTAGGTCACTCCGAAGGTGCCTCTTCTCCAAGTGGAACAATCCCAATTATCTTCAGCCTTTCCTTGTAGGAGAGGTGCTCCATCCCAAAGCAAGATAAACTACAGCCAAAAGCCAGAGCTTTTCCTAGGTGAGCTCATCTTTAGATCAAGTTTCTCATTTAAAGAGAGGCCAGAAGAATTCTCCTGGAGACTGCTGAAACCGGACTGTGAGGATCTGAGCGCTCCAAATGCTTTCACATCCATTAGGAAAACTATACCCCCTCCTATTTCTAAGTTTTCCTGCAAGATCCTGGGCCCCACTACTTCATAAAAAGTTCCATTCTCCTTCCCTGTGCCTGTCTGACCTTTCTCCTTCAGTGAATCACTTAATTATGTGGAAATAGAAATACAAAAAGATGATGGTTTAAAAACACAAATGCTCGAGCTTCGTCCGTGAGAGAGCAGCCAATCCCTCCGAAGTTGTGGGTCTGCTGCTGATTAAGGATGCCAGAAGGTTCTAGGGAAGATCCATCCTCTGCCCACACAGCCCTTGGAAACAGCTAGGGACCCTACCCCTATTTCAGCAAGTATCTCACCAATTACTGGAAAAAGGAGGAAAAAAGGAAAGAATGTCGGACAGTGGTCTTACAACATTTCACTAGTGCTGCAGTTCTTTCCTGGCAGAGGTTTTTCAGTATCGGTGATAATAACAAGGAAAATCTAAGGAAAACTTGATTTGAGCACGTCAACAGCAACCACATTCCTTTAGCTTGTGATCACTCTAACTCAAACAGACAAGATCCCCCCCTCCCGCCCTCTTCCTGCACTTAATTTCCAGGTAGAGTTTGTTAAAGCCTGAAATCTCACCTGAACTTTGGAAAGTCTTTCTGGAAAAAAAAAAAGGAAAAAAAAAAGACCCATACACAAATATTTGGCTAAGCGACCCATAGCAAATTGCGTAATGCCAGTTAAAAGTTGTGTTTTTTAAGTATCAGCCCCAGAGGTTTTATCTGAAATAAAATCCTGATTACTTCAGATTCTGGAGGCAAACTGTGACCTTGCTCTGCATCTCGAAATTTGAAACATTTGTGTTGCGCCCCTTGATAATGATGCCTCTTGCTAGAAAAGAAAAAAATCCTTTCAAAAACTTGCTTGTTTTATTAAATAAGGTAAGAAGGCCCCAAACATGCATATAAGAATTAGTTCAGCCTTGAAGCTTGATCAGAAGAGGTGACCCAAACTTGGGACTCCAGTGCTCTACCAAGCAAAAACGACCCATCTCTAGGCACGCAGCCACATGCCCAGTGATGTTTCTGTCTGTAACCATCCCAGTCCTCAAGCCTGGGGTCATTAAATGAGAATCAGGATTAGGTCAGCACACAGAACACAAGGAATTATATCCATTTCTTGCATCCTTCTCCTTGGTTTGCCTGGGAACACACCATGAGAGCTGGGGGCAAAGGGGAGAACTGCATTGATGAGTTTTAAAACACAATGTCAGAGAGATTAAATAGCCCAACTCTCCCCAACCGCCACTTTACCAGCCCTACTTTCAGTAGCCAAGAAGAAAAAAAAAAAAAAAAAGAAAAACCCCTAAAAGAAAAAGAAGAAATGTGATTAAAAATAAATTGAAAAGCCTAACTTGTAATAAAGCTGGCACTTGCCCCAGGCTTCAGGGATGTTTGAGACTATACACTCTACAGACACAATCTACAGATTTTACAGGGAAAAAAAAATAGAGATATTTGCACTATTTAACACAGGTTGCAAATACGGTTTATGTTTTGGAAATGCAGGGAGCACAGCTAACAAAATACAGAATGCAGCTATGAAACAAGCAACACTGTCCTAAAAAACTGTCATTATATAATGTCACTGTTTACACTAAGCCTTCAAAAAATACCTTCTGTTAATTTTTTTTAATTAATGGGGTGCTATACAGTTAAATAAACTCACAAAGAGCATTCATGATTTCTGCATTTTTACTTCATATCCTGATCTTTATTTACAACATTACTGTTATAAATTACAACAGTGCTGTTAATATTCTTCTCACTTGCTGGGATACCCAGTGGAGCTCCACGGGAGAAGGAACATAACGCAGGAAACCACGGCATTTGATTCTGCTCTTATTTAAATATTTTAAACTCAGACAAAACTCCACTGAAATCGAGGGCTACAATACTGAAAACCTCTGCAATTCCGCTGCTGGTCCTAAGACACTGCCAAACAATCTCCCTACATGCAGTGCGTCTCCAAATAAAGTTAAATTACTTCTAAAATATCAGCAATCCATGCAACTTCTTATTAGTGTGAAATTACTTAAGCCTTAATTCAGCAAGGTACTTAAGCACATTCCTAATTTTACAGGCATGAGACGTACCAGTGACCTTAATCAGACTAGTCACGCGCTTACATTTAGGCACATGCTTAAGCATCTTGCAGTGCTAAAAGCCACGATAAGGAACAGTTCCATGTGAATTAAAGGCTGCTTTACACCTTCATAGGCACACTACCATTTTAAGTTATATATATATATTTGCTAAAAATAAGTGACTGCCCACTTATTAGACAACCCTTAAAGTACGAAGATCACTGGAGGAGGAACAGTCTCTAATAATTTAATAACATCAATCACTTGAAATAGACTTTTAATTCATATCTGATGCTTACTGAATGCCTTGCCCAGTGTATACACGTGCTGGGTAACAGCTTTAAAGCATTCCTTTGCGGACTTTCCCTAAACAGCACTCCCGAATTTGTAACTTTATTGCTTATGAGTAAGCATAGGCAAATATAAGGGGAAGGTACACACCTACGAAAACAGCTGGGAACAAACATACCACTGCTGAATTTTCACAGGAGATGCAAGGCTAAAAAACAACCCAGCAAACATATTTCAGAAGCTACATCTCTTCAAAGAGCCCACAGAAACCTAAATGATTACTGCATGATCTTAATTTACCTGGAGAAGTAAAAGCAGCTATTGTAAAAATAAATAAGTAAATAAATACAGAAATAGGCATCCACAGCCTAGAGAGGACTTCTGGATTTGGATGTGCACATAATCCAGGTGGTTCCATGTCTAATGACCCAGCTTCTGCATGTCCATGCTTGTACCTGCACACACAACTGCAGAGCTCTGAGTGCCAATGTCAAGGTGCTCTGAGGACTCAGGTTTATGCAGTTATTTATCAAAGACCTCAGAAGCAAAATAAAACAAAACCAAGACAAAGAGAAAACAATAATCTCAGTAAGTGCAACTAAGTAGTAGTTTCCCCTTACCCTTCAACAGTTAGAGAAAATTTAAGGCTTGTTGATGTCAATAAGTAGTTATAACAAAGACATTAGTAATAGGGAGGATGGAGAATTCTGTGTGAATGTTCTCAGCATGGTTCATTGACAAGAGATCTAAAAATTGAATTATTAAGGAAAAAAATCATTGATTCTAAAATCTAGGCAAGGTAGCCAGCCTATGTTAAAACTTATTTAATTTTTCCAGCGCTGCTTCATTCCTAAGCTCTCAGAGCCACAGCTTTTCCATTGAAAAGCAAAAGACATTTTACGCACAATTTTCCCTCTACTAGAAAGAGGTATATTGTGCCCTTCAGTGAACATAAAATTGATATTATCGTCTTTAGTTTATATCTCACTACTTAACCTTCAGATTAAAAGTTATTAGATTTGAATGACTAAAAAGACATCATGTCACCTTCCGTACAATGCTGGGAGATGGCAGAACTTGGGGGAAAAGTCTGAACGATAAAAACACAAAAGTTACCAAGAGCATAAAGTTGTTTTTCACATTCTCTGATGAACCAGCACAAGCTCTACAAATGCAGTTATCTTTTCACCATGTTGTAATCTTCAATTATCAGGGTACTACAATACAAAATCAGACACAATCCAGTAGCCTCCATGGAGTTTAATCTATACTTTAAAATGGCTCCTTCAATAGCAACAGCAGTTTAATAATTAGGCTTTATGTCTCTTCCGACAAAATGACTCAACACAGACGCTCCCTCAAAGTCTAACAAACAATTTTGGTCTAACCCAGTTATGTCAACATGAAACAAAGACTTTATCTTGGATCTAATTTAGCAGTTTTGCTCTACAGAGGTAAGTCCACATCATGATCAATGGGACTGTAAAACTCCTGATGCAGTTTGTAACCTCTCCTCACACGCTTTCGAAATAAGATGAAACTCACCAATGTAAAAAAAAAAAAAAAGGGTATTACTTTCATTATACTGTGATATATTCAGATTTCTTTCTAGTCAAATCTTCTTTTTGATCTGCCCAATTAAAGCAACCTCTCAACAATACACTGAATCCCCCATTTCTTGTACGTTCCCCTTGCCTTTGAACATGAACACAATCTAAAGAACCCACATGGTCCCTCTGGAGTTCACTTCCCTCAATCTAACACTTCACATCTCAACACTTCATGAAACAGCTACTGCTAAAGGGCCCAACAGTGGCATCTTCACACTGATATCACAAATACCCCAACTTCGGTCACTGACTTGGGCACAGACACCAGAATCTAGTTAAAATTTCTTTTGTCTATCAAACATTCCTTTATATGTGAACAAAACTGTATTTTTCATTTGTATGCATTTACTGGAATAGAAGTAAAAAACAGGCTATAATGCCATCAATTTTTTTCAAGGAAAACCCCCTTCTTTCCTCACTTTGTGGACACATGGCAAAACTTGTATTTATCTAAATTCTTCAGGAAGCTTGAAGCGACACTTCATAATTACAGTATAGTTCAGCTCAAAGACAAAGTGAAGAAAAGAAACTTCCCCACAATTCTTTATATAAACCTCCTCCTTCTTTCTCCATATACCAGTTGGGTTTTGTGTTGCTACTCCAGTTTGTCATAAACACAGTCACCTTGTAACCCCTTTTTATCAAGCAATCTATGCACTACCTAAAAGTACACTAGGCTCCATCAGACAAGCTATAGGTTTACATTACCCAAACATTCCAATTCTGCCTGCTCAGCGCAGGCTGTCAATAAATGCAAGCAATTGCAAAACAGCAGTGTGTGTTTTTTTTCCTTAAGAGAACACTGATACAAGCCTGCCAGTTCTGCAAAATAAACCCTTTGCAATCTCTGCAGCTAATCTGTCAACAAATTACTATTAAAGTCATACCTCCTCAAAGTTCAAAAGCATTCTGGATTAGACAAAGATACTGAGTTTTATACTCATGGGGCAGTACTTGAAGTTACGGTATCAAAGTGGATCTTGCTATTGATGTGGAGAGGTTTGTATTTCTGCCACCATGCAACACAGCGCTTGGTGTCTTGCTGCTATATATCAGGATTCAACTTTGTAATCATTCTCTTTGTTCAATTCATAGTCTTGCTTCACTGCTAATAACGTGAAGAACACTTTAATGAATAGTCCTGAGGATAAAAATAAAACGCAATAAATAATATTTATTTTATAAGCTTAAAAAAAAAAGTAAAGAAAAAAAAAAGAACTGGCTGAGGCATCAAACCTCCTATTTGAGCAGACGTCAGAAACCACTGAAGCAACTACAGCTGTGATCATGTACATTAAAAGGCAGTTTGTCCCCATGAGTCTTTATTTATTACCGCTTGGTAGGCAAGACTCACCCCATCATTACATACCTTCTGCCCAAGCTTCCCTTGCCCAGCTTGACCTTCTGCTTGTGGATCACTTCGACACTCATTTTGCACCTCCCAGATGTTTCTGATGATGCCTCAGAGCCAACAGACGTTGCCAGACTGCCTGGTACCCTGTTCCCAGGTTTTCTGCTCCATCCCTTGGTTCTGTCTGTGTGGGCACCTTGGGAAGAATCTCCTGAGCCCTGCTGCCTTATCCCATGCCAAATGCCCACTCCAATCTCTTTAGGAAGTCTAAAGACCCAGGCAACCTTCACACTGACTTGAGGCTTTATAAGCAGGTCACCAAAACTCTACCCATTCTACCTCATCCTGACATTCCCATGAGACACCAACCTCCAGCACCTGTGGAGTCAGGAGCAGTGGGAAGGCCACCTCTCCCACTCTCAGCAGGTGCCAAAACACTGAGGGAAAAGCTTTTCCTTCCCTTATAGCTGGGTTCTGGGGGCAGCTTCTCCTCTATGTATTTGCGTTTTTACCCAATTCTTTCACAGATGTACTGTCCCTGAAGAGTCACTTGTATTGCTTTGGCTCTCTTACTTCACCATTACAAATATAAACATCAGTTGGAGCTATTTGGCTTTGTTATATACATGGCAGAACTCATCCCCACATTTGCTACTCCCATCTTAACAGTACACGTTATGAAATTGCTAATGCTAAAATAATTGAGCTTCACATCACTCTCTGTCTCCTTGCATGGCAGAATCACCCTAACATGACATGGGAAACGTAAAACTTGTCCTACAAGTCCTCCCTGCACTTACAACAAGAGTGATCACACCGTACACTGCTCCTGCAAACATATGAACATCTGTGGTGCTCCATATTTTTCCAAGGTAAAATATTTACAAGTTTGCAGACCCATAAAAACTTCCTAAAAAACCTGAACCATTTTTGTTTTCCTCTCTCATACTAACAAAGCTATTAGTCCTTATAAATGCATAAATTTCACAAAGAATGTGACCTGAAATTCAGCACAGATGCTTTCACAAGCCACTCTATGTCCAGGTTTCACTGTTCTGCCACACTCATCATGGGAATACACAACTAATCACAGCAGCAAAGCTCAAACTACCCACCACTGATTTTTGTTGTTTTTTTTTCCAGACAAAACAAGTGCCAGGTGGCAAAATGAAAAGATTTGAATGAAATGCTCTTAAGAAATAGCTGTTTAATTCAGAACTCATTCATTTGTATTGAAGAAGCGTTTTGTAGAACGCATTCTGTTAAGTGACCTGAGAGCATATGTTGTATACGGAGAAACATCTAAACATTATGCTCCATGTTGTATGTGTATCTGTAAATGCTTGCATTAGCTGTCTGAAAACAAGGGGTTTTCTTCTTTTCAGCGTTTAAAAATATTTTCCAAACACCAAGATTGATATTTTTATGCTAGCTCTGATTACCCTTTTATTGTTATCAGGTTTGGGTTTGTTGGTTGTTTTATTCTTTTAATACCTGTTTTAAACTTTGCAATCAACTTGCTTCATAAAAGATAAACTCCGTGGAGAAGTTAGTCATCAAAACCAATTAACAACAGAATTCAAACACAGAACATAAAGGTCTTTTAAGAAGTTGGAGAAAAGCAAGATCCCCAACCACATTTACTGTACTGGCAGAGGATAAATAAACTCCCAAGCTAAAATCTGAGCTGAGTGAAAGCAATTCCAAGCCTGGCAATCCCATCCCCAGCCACAGCTCTGCTCTCACTGGGCTGGCCGGGCACAGTTTGGGGAGGGCTGGAGGACCAGTGAAATGAGGAATGAACGGGTGCCACTCCTTAATTGACCGAATGGGCGGCTGTTGAATGACACAACCCATTACACACGAGATGACGACGTTATCTGAGGCAGCAGGAGCCCTCTGGATGGCTATGGAGAAGCCTTGGCACAGGGTTAGTAACTGGGTGGTAGGACTAGAAGTCTGAGCCATTCTGGTCCACAGTGTGCACATGTCTGCATGACCCCCCCTCCTCGTTTCTCTCTGCACAAAGCAGCACTGGAAAATTCCAGAGTGCTCCTATGGAAAATGCATTGTAATTAACTCATTTTGATATGAAGCCTTTTTAAGACAAGACCTTTGTGTTGAACACATTTTACTGTTCCACTCCTCTTCTACTGTCCTATATTAATCAAAGCTGTAACCCCTGTTGTCTTTGCACTACGAATCAGAATGTGCCCCTGGCAAAGAATGAGGGAAAAGTCAACAGGAATTAAGTTTCAGTGCAACTGTTTACTCAACTGTGGCCTGCAGTTATTGAAATTTTATCCGTGGTTTTGTGTGACTACTGCAGTAATGAATTCAGCATGGCTGTGATTTTCTCACTGATGGTATTCTCACTTCAAGTAAAAACCTGTAGGATGAAAATGATTGAAACAACCAAAGTCTGCGCATTTAGTATCATCCATTTTTCTGACTTGTTTAATTATGGCAGCTTTCTGTCTTAGGTTGGCAAAGGGGGTGCCACGCTCCTCTCCAAGCCTTCCTTTTGCTTTGTTTTTGAGCACAGGTTTTTTCTTCTCCACAACAACCTGCTAAAAAGATCACTGTACACTTAGGGGAGTCTTAACCAGCTGCCAATTGCTTATTTAAAAGGTTTTAAGAATCCTTATTGCATTAGAGAAAGTGAGGGTTAGGCGTGAGTGTATTCACCATGGCTCTGCTGCAGCCTTTGTTCCCAAACACATTAATGATACATGCCCAGCACTTTGGTGTAAAATTTCCTCGGAGGGCTTCAGAATTTTATCAGGGAAAAGAAAAAGCCAAAACGTATTATGCAGCTAATTTACACTTGTGAACTTAGTCACTTCCCAGAAAAGACACTAATTAAAATATGAAGGTAAAATGCACAATTTGGTTGTAATTCTGAGTTGAGGAGCACTGACATGGGATGTATTTATTTATTTACTCTGACGTTCTGCACAGCAGATACCTCCACAGCCTTTCTCACTAATAGAAAACATTCTGTTGATAGAGGTTGCTAGGTTATATTAAAATCCGTTACAAACCCCAAACTTAACGTTAGTGTATTTTCCACCCAGTGACATATTTTGGAAACCAGTTATTTGTATACAGCAGTTCACCCAATCACTGCCACCAGACTCAACACATTCAGGCAACGGAAGCAAGTCCTGATCTTTGGGTGTTTCCAGGGAACGACTAAAAAGCAGCCCCGGAAGAGAAGCCCAACCTTTCCCTTTACATTAAGAGCTGCAATCCCCTACGGACAAAAAATGTGCAGAATGTCACAGGCAAGTCCTGAAAGCATCCTCCGGCCTGGCAAAGGTTTGGGAGTGGGGGGGTTAAACGCTTCATGCTTTTTCTGTAGGTAGGAAACTTGTAATGCATCTTACAGTACCTGCTGTTGCTGAAGATGTGCTAAATCTGCAGCCCCAATTTCAACGGAAGGTGTCTCGCCGTTTGATCTCACTTCCCGCAGGCTGCACTCTAGTAAATGGTTGCCACCGCTCGCTCCATTCTGAATGGCTGAACCGTTACTTTTTGTCTCAGTCCCAGATTCTTGCATCATGACTCAAAAACCTGAAATAATTTAGGGGAGGGGAGGGGGGTGAAAAAAAAAAAAAAAAAAAAGCAGCTGTTAAAACAGTTGCTGTATATAAGGAGACATGCCCTGTTTTAAATCCTGCCAAAACTGTAAACATATGTCATTTTCCTTCATACGATTTATCTTTCATTAATGGTTCATGCTACTAGTTTGTGTTTATTTATCCATTGGTACAGCTATAATTTTAGTAAGTTAGTTCTCTTCTAAATATAGTATTATTTGCTCAACATCTTTTTTCCCTTAGAGAAAAAAAAATATTTTTGAACGAACACACAGAATCCATAATTAAATTTCTCTAGTTACATCTGGATGCTTTCCTTTGAAACAGATGAGTCACTCTTGGCAACCTATGATGGACAATATCAAAAATGTGATATACACTGTGTAGGGGCAAGGAGGTGAAGCAGAGCACTCACTATTTTGGTTCCCATTCACACCATGATACTGCCAAACTAGCACCTTTTATTATTCTGAAGCAATTCAGGCTGCGTCTGGGATGTGCTGGACATCATCAGTTTTCATTTGGGGAAAACTGCTACAACTGCTCGCAGAATTAGTCTTGCTGGCCAAATTTTTGGCTATGGATTTGGTCTGAATTTGCATGCTCTATGACACTACAGAGAGGAGCCTCCTGTGTTATTTGGTTAAACATTATCTTAGCAGCGACAGTGCATCACAGCCAGCCCTCGAGGTCCACTGACTCTTGGTGGATGGATGCCTGTCCCTGAGTGCTTTACACTCTGTGCTCATCAACAGTGGGCCACAAGCCCCACAACAAGGATCAGGACAAGCACACGTTTCCTTACCCCAGAAGTCCTGGGATTCACACATTTTCAGGAACTAACATCAGCATTTGTGCACAAGACCCTTCAAACAAAGCATGTATGCAAACTGCTACCTTGGAGATATTACGATGAGTTGTTTTGTAAGTATTTCCACCTGCAAAGCGACAGGTTCCAGGGTTTAAATGCCATTAACCTGCTTGGCTTCCACCAGCACATCCCTCCCTCCCTTTGTGCTCTTCCTCTCACCCTTACCCAGGTGAGATGGGATATAGAAAGCCAAGCTGAGTGTCCCAAGTACTTTTCCTACTCCACACTAACTAATCACGTGCACACGTGAGGCAAATGCCTCTGTGCAGAACAGTTCACCCGAAAGTAAGGTGCTTTATGTTCAAGGAAGAACCTGATTGAATTCAGTAACTACCCCAAATCAAAAGAAAGGAGGAAAATCCCTTCCCTTGCAATATGTAAGGGAAAACACCAATCAGAAAGGGCAATAGAAAGCAACATGTTAGCACTCCTTGCCCACTCACGTCCAAGGAGGACAAACCACTCATGAACCAGACCCTGCTCCAATCAAGACAGGACACATTCACGCCGACGGCTGCCCAAGCACATGGGCAGGAGTAGGACAGACTCAGACATTCTGATTACATTTAAATAAATTTCAGCTGGTCCATGGAAACTTCTTTCAATCTGTTTTGCTAAATCTTCGAATTATGCCAGGGGACAAAAGGGCTCAGGGGTTCATTTACAAAGCTTCTGTCAACTTCCCTGTAAAAGCTCCAGAGATCTAAACAAACCTACAGCTTTCCCAACACTGTTAGGAAATGCTTTTGGGTTTTAACATGATCCTGCTCCAACACAGACTAAGTATGGTGTGTTTTTCATTTTCAGCACTGTAAGAAAAGCCCACAAGCATGGTAAGGTCTAAATAAGTGTTTACATCTAACAGGCAAGGTCGGATTATACACCATACACCAGGCAGCCACTGCATGGCACAGGTTGCTTCTGAAGAAGAGAGAGGAGTGAGAGTCTCCAGACAGCTTGCAAGTCACTCAAGGGTATACCATGCAATTTTTATATGCTACACTACTAAAAAGGATATACCTCTTTTAACCAGAGATAAATCAAGAAGAAAGAACTGATGTAATAATTTTCTGTTTCCACCCAAATTTGGGGTCAAGTCTCAACTAAAGAAAATGGAGCATTATGTTAATTTATCTCAGCAGCAGATGAGGAGAAAGATGACCACCAGGAAAGGCTGGTTGGCAGGTTAAACCCAGAGACTCATGTCTTTGACTGTCTTGATGCACCACAGTAATGGTGGGTGCATGTGCCCACCTCATAGACCGAAGGAAGGACACACCAAAGAATTGGTGGAAGATGCCTCCAGCAGACCCCTGTGGTGGAAAGAGATGCTAAAACCAATGTGCCAGAACAGTAAAGGAGTACATCTTATTTTCCAACACTTCTGATGCAACAAACTAGAAGCGAGAACGTGAATAAACTACCAGGACAGTCAGAGAAAGCACCAAGCAAAGCTCCGAGGTGCTTCTGACAGCAGCAAGAAGAATGTGCACCACTGAGGAGCAGATCCATCACTGCCTGATCACAATTTGTTGGCTTGCCCTTCTGAGCAAAATATCTTCAGGACACAGAAAATAATTCACAACCAAACTGGTCAAGAAATTATTTACTGTCTCTAGAACTGCAAAAATGCTCCTGGAAAGAAAGAAAACCACTAGAAATTGCTACAATTTTTCCAACCTATAGGACTAAGAAAAAGATGGATTATTTATTGTATTTGGTCACAAAAAATCATAGTTATTGAAAACCTTTTCCATGACAAATTTCATGCCCTGTTTTACCTTTTGAAGAACCCCAGCCACTTACCAGCTGAGCTGCACAGGGCTGGCCCCAGCCCCTCCACTGGTTGTGACCACCCTACAGAGCAGCAACTATCAAAGAAATAAGGCTGGAAACTGAGTTTGCCAAGACACCATGTTTGAACTTGCAAAACATTATTTTATAAGCAGAAGTGAACATTTCTGAGCAAATTTTGCTTTAAAAACACCCATTTACAAGCGGTCAACCGCCACAACTTCAGCTGGATGCCTGTACAAAACACAAGCCCTTTGCTAAAATGCATCTGATAGAAAACAGAAATTTCAAGGGAAAAAGAAAACTGTTTATTCCTTCACTGCAGTCAAATGTAAGTTGACATAAATAATCACAGTTTGGTTTGATCATTAAGTGTCATGTCATGAAAATCAACCTGCGAGAGCTTTCTGCAAGAATGATTATTATTTGTCTTTTTGAGCACACCTAAATGAGCTGAGGTGATCGTACACCGAGGATGGCTGAGATAATTGTCTCTTCCCAGCACAGCAGAGACAGCCTTACAGGAGCCTATTACTGAAGTTTGTCATTCAAAATCGTGAAAGAAAAAAGCAAAGCAAGGTTGACTTGATGCAACATGATTGTTCTGCGGGAACTGAACTGAAGCTCCCGGTCTGGTATCACAAACTGTGATTCTGCTCTAAATACAACCCCAAATAACCAAAATAGTGCTGGAGAAGCTGTTATGCATAACCATTTATTATAGGAAATACAGTATTTCACAAACGCTTCCATGACATGCAGGAGACCACGTTCTGACTGAAGAAATTTAATGTCAAAAGAGCACGTCCATCTCACGTGTTGTAGAAGGCAGAATAATTCTCCTATCAGTTCTGCAAAGGAAAATATAATTTTAAAGCTTAAAATATGTGGGTTCTTACCAGTGTTAAGTATCTTTCTTTTTTCTCTCTCTGTATATAAATTCTATGGTATTTCATGTTATGAGGGATACAGAAAGACTCTGAATTATTAAAGATGACACAAGATGCTTTTCCCATATGAAGGGACCAAAGCTAAGCTGCAGTGCGAACAACAGCTTGTAAAACTTTATCCTGAAATCAAGGAGCACATAATAAAAGAACTGTTCTGATATGACTTACTGTCAGCTTGGTTTAAAAATTTCCAAACAGTGATCAGTTTCTTGAGATTCCCAATTTAACCTGCACAAAACCTTTTCTAGCTTCGATGCACAGTCAAATACAAAGTCAAAGCCCTACAGCTGGACCCATCTCCTTGGTGAATACGTTACATTCAAGGTAATGGAGTAAAATTTCAGAGGAGGGGAACCAAGGGATGGCACTCTGTCAACAGGAGGACAACAGCTAATCATCTTCCACGTGACTTGGACAGAAGCAGAGGACACCCAATTTCTTAAGGGCATGGACAAAATTGAGAAAACATAGGTCAGATGTTAACTTTGTCTGAATCAAAATTATCTGAGTATTCCAATGCAGATGTTTTTAGGAAAAAAACCAGAACCTAAAAAAAATCCTAATTTTGAAAAGGTTCTGTGCTCATCCATTAAATCAAAGCCCATAAAGTCCACAACACCACAAAGACCAGATGCTGCTCAGCTCCACTGGACTACTAAGATGAGCAAGGTTAAGCATAGAGATTAGTAGGCAGGAGGTGGGTGCTGAAGTGTGCCATTTCTGCAATTCTTCTACCAGTATAGTTTCTAAAGACTAAGCAGCACTAGTTAATGTCAGCATGAGGGAGGATTTACTGACTGAAGCACCTGTCAGAATGAGGACCCACTGCAAGTCTGAAAGACTAAGGGACTGATATTCAGATGTCTTTAGATGCCTCACCATACACGGAGGCAGCTGGTGAGACAATTTAAAGACTCCTGAATAAGCACCAACCTATATCTTTAAGCACCTCATCACTTTTAAAAAACTATCCCTGGGGTCTTCTGGGCCTTAACATCTCTGGTTTAATATGCTTCCAGACTACAGATTCACAATGTAGCCTGTGTGTTTCAAAGTTTCTTCCAAGGCTGATGATTTTATTTCAGCTGTAAGTATTTGGAGGTGTTTACAAATATACATATATACCCATATATGCATATAAAGATCATTCAGCATTTCTGTCCCCTGGGATCAGTGCTAGAGCAAAAATGTTGTCATAAAACAACACTTCTTTGCCACATTTGTGCAAGATTTTAAGCTAACAAAAAGTTCAGTCTTTATTCCAGGGCAGTTAATTAAGGTTGACCAAGTCAGGCAGAAGTAAATTAACTTGGCTGATCAATTATTTATATGAAGCAGAATAAATGCCCTTAAAGAACTTGGCCCAGCCATGAAAGGACATGTAAATTAAAGACAACACAGATTTATAAAATGTATTTCTACATTTATAGGCAGAAGAGCTAATGGTAAAACCAGTTTTAAGTGAGCAATCAAATCACAAAATCTAGCCTGAAATTCTCAGGCAGGCATAGTATCTATACGTGCATGGCCTATAATCAAATGTTTTATCTATTTGTTACAAGCAGTTCCCCAAAACAGGCTCAGGACTAACTTTAGAGCACTTCTCTGTGCAATTAAAAAAAAAAAAACACCAACAACCAACCAAAAAAACCAAAAACAAAATAAAACACCAAACAAGCAATGTTTGGAAGCATTCCATGACAACACAAGGCTGCAAAGACAGGATTTTACCTCTTGAAAACGAAGCGCGCTCCAGACCGTGACCGGGAAGGCAACAGAGAGCATGAGCAAAGCTGCTGCTTGCCCCCAGCACAGGGACAAAGGTACTGCAGGACCAGCCTGGCACTCCCACCACTGCTTGGGATCAGCAACAAGGACCACAACCTTTGCCAGGAGACCCTTGCCCAGCTCACAGGTGGTCTCTTTTAGTCCCGGTATCTTTGGAGTAACTGCCCTGCCAGGGAAAGCACCTCAGGCTCCACATCCCACCATCGCTTCTGAATTTTTCCGGGAACATGTTTTGATGTCCCCCAGGCCATGCTGAAACACCCATCTCCTCCAGCTGACACCCCGTGCCTAGGTTGGTGAGGCAGCCAGCAGCACCATCCCGCCATCCACGAGTTCAGTAAAAGAAAAAGGACTCACTAGTGGAAATTAAAAGCCTTGTGTAAGGTAAGGCTTTGATGTGCCATGGGGGAAGGCGTACAGATGTTCAGCTGCTCATTTACTAAATTACACCATGTCACAATTAACTGTGAATCAGCCAGCTTCACACGAGCAGCTCAAGGGCTGCCACCGTGCTAAGTGCAGAAATAACGCCGGGGAGTGGAGTCCAAACTAGCCAGGTGGACCAGATGACTTCTCTCTGCCGGTGTTTGTGGTTAGCACGACTATTAGAAAGAGCCATCCCAACATATGGCATGATTTAAGTAAATCAGATCATGCTGAACTCACCAGCCTTTCTCAACTTACAAACCCCTCCGCTCTCGTCATTGCAGATGGGTGAACACCCGTCATGCTTTTAGAGTTTTCAGTAGCCGTCATTTATCCTGCTGACAGGGTGTATTTTAGGTATAATTATGTACTAACTAACTATAGATCAACTGTCAGTACATTAGGGTACTTTTTGGATAAAACTTACCCCTTTGAAGGCCACTCGCCTACACACTACTGGTGGTTGCTGAATTGTGCAGGAGTAGGAGAAAGGAGAAAGGGATTCAAAGTGCAATTAAGGATCATATTTAAGAATCAACCAAAATAGTAAGGAACAGAGCGAATCAGGCTCGGCTGTCCTGAAAAGCGATGCTGAGTCACGTCTGACAACGGCGTTTGGAGGAGGAGAGGCAAACCTGGAGCAAGGCAAGGGAGGAACACGCACGGGATGTGTGGAAAGAGGAAACAAAGAGACAGCGACGAGGTGAAATCCTTTGATATTTCCTCAGCTTAAAGAGGTAATTCAATGCATTAAAATGGATCCTTGAAATTTCAAAGGATGAAACTCGCACAACAAAGATTGTCGAGAGTGCTATTTTCTAGGATTAGAACAAAAACGTATTGGGATTTGCTATATGATCTTACGTCGCTGAGCACGACTGTACACTTGCTGTTATGCAAGCACCATCTTCCAATAGAGAATTTTCATAATTATAACAGAAAGGCGTAAATTTTCTAATGCATGGCAGTTCAAAAAGTAATCAAGAGAATGAGCCTGAGGGCTATTTTAATGTATGCAAAGCTAGTGACCCACAGTAAATGGGAGGTAGGCTTCAATGAATGCAAAGTAATGCACACATACTAAAGACCTGGTCTGATGAGGGACGGCTAAAATTAACACCCAATTAATTTCCGAATTGACAAACAAATGAAACCCATAAATCTACTTTCTCATTAATTTTCTTGTGGTATAATTTAAAGCAGTAATATGAGGGCAAAAACTGAGCATTATCCATCATAAATATCAAAAAAGATAGCACTGTAACACCATAAATTATGCATATTACCTGTTGTTAAAAATGATTAATGTATTATCAACTTTATCGTGCACTGTATATGTCTAGACGTATCTAAAATCTGAAATTTCATTTAGTGCTTAGGAAATAAAGGGTCCAGAAGAAATGGGATTACCCACAGCGCATCCTTGGCTCTGTCTCCTGACACAGGCACAGCCCTGACACTCTCACCTCGGCTGGATTCATCCCAAGCCTTGGGTCAGTGGAGGCTGAGCACATCGCAGGGGTGACGTGCTAAGGCTCTCTGGGGAAAGGAAGCAAATCACACTGTTCTTGGAGCATCCCTGAGGGCTGATCCACAGCCTCGGCACCCAGTTTACATAGGGCTGCTCCCCTTACCTGCCCTCCCAGTCCTGGGGTAGAGCTACTTGATGATGCAGAGGGAGGTAAGAAATGGACAAGGAGGATAAAAATGTGAGGCTGTGACTAAATTAAGTGAGTGATTAGCCTGTGCTTTCCAAAAGTGCTTGAGCACATCACCTTGGCCAATGGGAAAAGCACATGGGTTGCCTTCCCTCCTCCCTGGGGGTCATGATGGTGACCAGCCTGGTTTATTACCAGGGTTTAAGTCCACTTGCCACTCTCAAGTCTCCTGAAGAGCAGCTTCACCCATTCCTGTCTAGATGCAGGCTGCCACAACTTCTTCTTTATTTAACTATATACAATGGCACAACCTTTTTCACTGTTGGTGAGCATGGCTCGCACTGCCCTGGGTTCCTCCTTTCCAGCACCAGCGTCTATTGCCAGGGCCACAGCAACCTGAAATCATTTGGAGGCATCTCAGTGAAAGGCTGACTGATGCTCTGCAGGAGCTGAAATTTAAGACAGCTGCGGTGAGAAGAAGGGAAGGAGAATCAGGAGCCTAATCCCACTTGTGCCACACTGACTTATTGTGAAATCATGGTCAAACAACTTAAATGTCTCAGAGAACCAGTCAGTGCAGTTACCCCTACAGAAATCTCTTCTGCTGAGCATGTTGCTGACCACAAACAGTAACAACAGAGATCAGGCAAATCCAAGAAGAATTAATTGAAACAGACATTAAAAGGTTGCCATATGCTCAATTCAAAAGAGCTGGAGTTGGTCCCCATGAAAAACTAGAGCACCAAAACATACCAAGCTGTGAAGACAACAGGTCTCACTCCTTTCCATGAAGTAAGACCCAAAGCATTACGCAGACAATGGACAACTCAACTTTACCCACACCAGATTTTTGCATTCTGCCTTAATTTTACACATGCACACAAGTTACTTCCAGTCTCACCTGGGATAAACAAACCCCCTTTCCAAAGCCAGCTCTATCTCAATCTATGCCTCTCAGCTTGACAGCTATTAAATCCATATTCAGCATGAACCTCATGCCATAGCTGCATAAAAGCTCTAGAGCTGGGCGACTTCCAAGCGACTGGCAAATACGATGTAATCATTTACATACCATCATCGGCAGAGTGAGGTTCCTTCCTCTCTCTTGGGGAGAGCTGTCTTTCAGCCGTGAGCTTGACAGAAATCATCCTTACCATCACTGGGATCATCGTTTATTTGGAAGGAAAGCAATGGCGAGCAGCAAAAAAAAAAAAAAAAAAAACCCCAAACCGAACCAGAAGCCATAATTCATTGTGCCATATGACTCTGTGACTGCTACCACACGGACACGAGCACCATGGCATTAGAGGAATGACTCCTCCAGAGAGAAGGACTCAACTGCAGCATGGTGAGAGAGGCTGCAGAGCTGGGTGCTGGCCCCATGGTTGGTGTCCCTGGGGAGGTACCCACCTGCTCATCCCAGCCCGGGCATCACAAGCGTGTGGGGCTCCCCGCTGTTCTGTGCAGAACAGGAACAGAAACTGCAGAGCTGTTCTCGCAGCCACGACTTATTTGTTTGTATGCACACTGCTCTGAGCTTGCAACATAAACTCTTGCAGTCTGTCTCGCAGAAAAACAGGTGAGTATTCAACCAAATAAAAGACCAAAGTTGCATTTAGTAAATATAGTCAGTTTATGCCAGATAGAAGCAGCTTTGCTACAACAAGATGATACCAAACTCGTACCAAGTGCTGGCTGTAGATGAATTAAGACTCCCACCCTCCACACACATCTCTGTTAAAGCATATCTGAATTGTCTAGCAGCCTCCAGAAGTCAAAAACCACCTCAAAGCCAGGTGCAACTCTAATAATTCTGCACAACACCATTTTCACTTCACTGTTTTCACTTAGTCCAAGGCTTGATTCATCACAGTAACACGAATCAATTAACAACCAGCTTTGTCCACTTACACACTTAGGTACCTCCTGCTCCCCTCCAGCCCCAACACTGCTCCAGTCCAGCAGCCCAAATGAACAGTATGTTTGGATCACTGGTGTGAACTAGGGAATACAACAGATCACATTTCTATGCATATTTTGTTGCTTGCTTTTCCAAGGGATGAAAAGGACAATTATTAAATTTTATCCTTCAAAATCTTCTTAAAAAACGTATATTCAAGATACTTTAACAAATGAATTCACATATAAAGGAACAGACAACACCTTCATATTTTAACAAATCAATTCACATATACAGGAATAGACAACACCTTCAAGTTAACATTTCTTTCCCAAGGTCACTCAAAGACAGTTTACTCCTTTTGTGTGCATAGCCCTAACAATTTACTGTTAGTGATAACAGGTCCTGCCTGGCATTTGAAATTCTGGCATTTGAAATCCAATCCCCCTTCAGAAACAACAACAAACAATAATTCTGAAAAACAAAGATGGTGTGAGTTTTTCTTGCTCTTTTTCAAAACAACCCAAAAGCAACAACTACCAGGATGGTTCTCTCTAATTAGGACTCCCAGAAACCAAAGAACAAACAGGCAGCACAGAGAAATTAGCAGATATAAACGCAGTTTTCCAGTTATAAAAAGAAGAAAAGCAGCTCTGTCACCTCACTTGCAGGAGGAGGAGCGACAGAGCACGTTTTTAAATTTGGTATTTTCTCTCCATTCAAACGGCTCTGCTTCTAAAACACATTTTCCTCAGATCTCCTCAGAAATAAAAGTGAAAGCTTTGCCTTTTCCAACTCCATCGAGGGCACACGCATCAATTAAAATCCGGCATGAGGAAAGAGGGAAATCAAAAAGCCCCCAACCAAACGCTGACACAGAACGCAAGGCTGTACTTTTGGGGTGATTTACCTGGTTCATAGCCCTATATCTTTGTCCTAGACCTTCTACCTCCTTGTTTGCTCCATGCAGGATTTTCTAGCCATCAGCCGTCTACCGCTGTGCTAGTCGTCTTGCAGGAGTGCTCTCTCCCTTCTGAAAAAAGCAAACAACTGGATAGATATCATTACACTAAGGAAATCTCTTGGAAAAACCAAACAACTTGCTAATCTTTCTAGCCCCTTCACCCAAGTTAAAGATAAGCAAAGCAAACCAAAGTGAGTTTCAGCCACATTCCAGGGACAAGCTCCCCTTTTTCTCCTTTATCAAAATCCCAGCATTTAAAGGTTTTTTTCCAGACCTTGCAGGATAAACTGCTGCTCACGCCCGCAAACAAAGCAATATTTGTTTAATAACTGATTGCTGCCATGGGTACAGTAAACAAGGGGCCCAGCATTTGTGTTTATGAACAAACACATCATCTTGCAAGAGCAATTTAACATTAACCAGGTGGAATAATCAACAGATTTCATAGGTGACACTCGGGGCAGGACTAATGTAAACAGAGCAGGGAGGAGAAAGGGGCCACTCTTAGGGAATCAAGGTTGAGGCAAATGCATTACAGAGTAAACAGCTGGGAAGAACTCAAGACAAACAAATAGTCATTCTTCTGACATTTCGAGAAGCAGAAAGGTTGTACGTTACATGCATCAGCTGCTGACCACCATGAAATCAAACCAGTTGGGGACCAGGCCTTCTTGTTTACACAGTGCCATGTTTGCTTATAAACAACAATTTGCTGTTACCAACCTCGCATTACTCATTGCATAAACGAGCAGATCAAGTGAAATCCTGTTAACTCTTCTGTGGATTGAGGGTTTTTTACTCCCCTTCAACAACAACAAACAAAAAAGCCTTTGCAGTCTTGCTGTGCAACCTCAAGACAAGAGGCAGCAGAGAAAAATAGAGAGCTGTGCATCTGTTCTGATAAAAGGGAAAGAAAGGAGTTGAAAACACTTGAAA
This sequence comes from Chiroxiphia lanceolata, assembly GCF_009829145.1. NCBI lineage: Eukaryota > Metazoa > Chordata > Aves > Passeriformes > Pipridae > Chiroxiphia > Chiroxiphia lanceolata. Next base: position 4,399,513 of record NC_045647.1, on the reverse strand, counting down.
GTGTTTCACAGAACAAGATTTACTGGCCAAACCACTGATGTGAAAGATCCATTTGCATTCAAAAAAAAAACCAAAACCAAAAAACACCAACAACCAACAACTGCAAAAGGTGGGGTGCAAAATTTTCATTTCACTCCTAGAACAAACAAGCAAAACAACAGCTTTCAACAAAACAGAACCTGCCCGGCATGACCATGGACACGTGTGGTTTACACATACACCCATGGCCATGCCACCTCCCCGCAGCAGAGATGAACCAGCAAGCCATGGTTCAGCCCTCTTTCTCCTCCTTTCTCTCTACCATCCTCAACTCCTTTGCTTCTGCCTCCCATCACCATTCTCTGATCTCTGTAGAGGTCCCAGCTCCTTTTTGTTAACCCAGGGGGGCCAGAAGGTTCATGGATGCCTTCTCACAACCAAAACCTCTGGCCCCCAACCAGCCCCCACTCAACATCCCTCTCTTGGCCCCAAGGCACTGTGACATTAGTCCTCAAGGTGCTCAGGATGCCAAAATTCCCTGGGTTTGCCACCTTCCATAAAGCTTTTCCTTCTCCATCTCTAATCCCTGTACCACTCAAGAAGTTGCCTACTGCAACATTCCTCCGGGAAGGTTTCTGTAACTTCTCTCTTCTGAACATGGATTTGGGGAAAGACCTGAAGTACAGAGAGAGAAGACGGATGGTCCTATCCATGAAGGTTAATCCAGGGCTCTGGGTTACATTCCTTCCCTGACACAATCCCTGAGTGTGACCTCCAGAAGTCTCTTCATCCCTCTCCTATGAAAAATAAGCCCTTTAAGATGATGTACTAGTTGGGTGGGGTTAGAGGATGTAGTTGTGGGCTATACCACGGGCCGTTTTTTCTCCTAGCTGCACTGTGGCCCCTCCCTGATGAGCACCAGCACCACTGCCACACACTGAGGAAAATCATCCCTGTTTCGAATCCACGAAGTATCCAAGGTCACAGCTGGCCCTGGCACTAATCTCCCCTCCCTTGCCATTTCATGTGCAAACAGCATGATGGCCAGAAGCCTCCCCCCTCATCATTTTTTCACAAGTTTTAGAATATTTGGTACTTTTTTCCACAGCTGACCAAGAACCTCCATTTTCTTTATCAGAAAATATTTAGCCTTTTGTCGTAGTAAGAAAAACCCGGTTCAAAAACCATGAAATCAGTACAACCTACTAATAAGGCAGGTATTTAAATAAAACCCAAATGCAGTATTGTTCAGGCAACGGCCTATTTTTTAATACATCAGGTTGACAGCATAATAGCAGGCAGGATGAAAGGTGCGACTCGAGGACGGGGTTGGCGTCCGCACACCAGGAAAACAGAAGTGTTGCCCCATTTCCTGTGCTGCAGCAGAGTATTTCTGATGTCTGGGGCTGCCGGGGACTTAACTCTGAATTAATGATTACACACAATACCCTCCTTTCTCCCCTCCCTGCAGGACAGCGAGGGCCAGCCTCACCGAATGACTGTGGGCAGGCAGGCACAGGTCACGGGGGATTTAGATATTTCACAGCAGCTTCAAAAATTTAGACACCGCAACCTGAAGGCTTCTGAAAACATCAAGCTTCACATAAAAGTCCTGATATTTCCCTACTTGAGGCAACTGCTCTCACCTCAGCAGCGCTGCCTGTTCCACGGTCCTTTTCCAGCACGTAAAATCACAGTTTATTCAGTACAAAGTAACTATGCTATGATAAAAACTATAAGCATATCATTCAAATGCTTTATTGGTCAAATAGATGGATGCTTTTATTAGTCCAACCTTTTTTGTAATGGAGTGCCACTGATGACCCAGTGTTAGCCTCATTCCCTGCTATTAATCACACTTCTAAGAGCTCATTTTGCTTTAAAATCTTAAGAAATTGCTATAATTTAAAGACATGGTGTCTACATAATGGGAAATGCTTCACAGATTGTATCATTCCATATAACACAGAATTTTTATGGCAATGCTGACCACGATACCAAGGTATTACAAAACTTGAATAAAATATTTTATGAAGAAAATCTAAATGTAAACTTCCTTTTGCATTTGTGGTTTGCCACATCCATAATGTTTTAATCACAGCCTTTTGGGAGTTGCAGTTCTCAACTGCATGTGGCTTACGCAGATTAACACTACAAAAACACTCCCTGAACAAATATAAACAGACCAAAACAAAATTAAATGAAAATTAAATAAAATAAAATGATGGACCATGAGAGAAAGACTGTTCAAGCTATATTTTCATGATTTTCACGCAAGGGATTTATCCTCTCATTGACTAGATTATCGCTTTCCTTTTTTTGCACAGGGAAAACACATGATGTTTACTGTGAAAAACTTTTATGACAAAGTGGAAGCATCTTACGAATTTACCTACACAGAGAATTAAATTAATATAATGATGGTCCTAACCCATATTATTAAAATGTACTTTGCAAAATGTTTTGACAATGTTGACTGCTGCAGGAGGGAAAACACATTTAAGACTATTTCAGCCAAACGCAGAAGCAGAAGCCTTTCATTTTTCAAATGCTAAGTAAAAAGCATCTTTAAACATCTTCTCATGAAAGAAAATGCAGTGCAATTATGTTATATGGCACACACAAAAGCGTGTTCTTTTCCTCAGTTCTCTAACAAGATATTAGTACCTCCTGGCCTTAGGAATATTATGTGTAAATCACATCATATTCAGAGTGTCTGAATTAATTATAATAGGAGCTGGAGAGAAATGTTAACTTTCCAGGTTGTTGCTAAGGATTAGCCCTTGTTTACAATTCTGTATTTATAGAACAAGAAAAATTTGTCAAATGAAGGGCAAAGAGGAAAGCAAGAACACAAATTTAGCTTTGATTTCAAAACAAATCAGATCTCGCAACCATTCCCAGAGAAGAAAACCACAGTTTTTAATGTGAAGATGCAAATGAGTCTCAGAATATAAAAATGTTTTATAATTCTGTGCATTCAACACTAGTAGATGTTATTTAAAGAATTTATGTTAACATTTCTCATCCTCACACAGCAAGTCCAAGATGCTGCAAACAGCATCAATTTAAAATGGATTGCATTTCTGTGGGGCACGGGGTAGCTGAGGAGGCTGAAGCAGAAGGCAGCAGGGAGTTCAGCCCCCAGGCATCAGATTTGAAGGGATTCACGGACTACTCCAAAGGGGTTCAAGGCAGTGTGCAGAAGGAACAAGCCCTCTGCCTTCAACAGGCTTAATCCTGGCTACATGGAGATGTGCAGATCCATCCAGAGGGCAAGTCACGAATCTCAAAACCATTGCAAAGGACCAGTTGACTTCCCCAAATGCAGTCTGTGATGTGAACAAAACACCTTATAAGAAGGGCACTTTGGAGACCAAGGAAGGTCCATCACGCAAAAAGGCAGTATTTCTGGAGAGCCCTGTGAGGACAGATGGCTCAAGGCTAAGTCCATGGGATGGGTCCAGTGAGCAGAGAGCCAAAGCCTTGCAGGGACTTACAGGTCTCAGGCACCTTGGCAGAACTGGCCAGGGAAGTTTGTACTGCTCACTGTTCTGAGGATAAAGAAAGCACTTCGGCCTCCAGCACTTTCATTTCTTTGCACAAACAAAGGCACACCCACTACAATTAAGTTGCAAAACCCTTTTCATTACGACTCCTTGTTTTCACACACTTCAAGCCTTCCAAGACCTGCAGTCCCTCTCATGCTTCCATCAGTGTGTGCTTCTGCAGGGAAGACTAAGCTAGGGTTGTGTAGTGGTTTCAGTTTATGGAGAAGCAAATGGAAAAATGCTTTTTCCCATTAAAAGAAAAAAAATGTAACCACCAACTTCTGAGCAGGGTGACTTGCAAAAATGCTGAGCACCCACAACTGAGAGCATCTAACCCCCCACAAGAATCAGGCCTATAACACAATATGAAAAATGCACTTAGCTAAGCTTTTGTGGAAACACAGATGGTCTCCCTGCCTTGCCCTGTCCAAGGGCTATGTCTCTCAGATTACAGCTAAGGCAGCACGATGGAACAGGGAAACCAAACATGTGCCCGTGCACACTGGTCTGTAAGCTAATGCACATACACACACGTGCTAATGAAGTACCCAACATATATCAGTTCCACATCATTCACAATGGAGTTAATTGGGACAGAAGAGGTGCTTTCCCCCCAGTTTTGTCTTGGTGGTTTTTTTTTTTTACCAGGAACAGCTCCAGTCTGGGTCCAGAGCACAGATCCCACCCCGCCACATTTCTGTGCAGGAGACGTGTACATACCGCACATGTTCCTCAGCAGCCACGCACATGGATCCCAAGCACCCAAAAATACAGTTGGTCCTCATCATGCTGGCCCAATAGAGGGGGGGGAAAAAGTGCGAATTTTTTCCACCTCAAAATTTCATCCTGTGCCTGAGAAAACTCCCTAAAAAAGCTCTGTCAAAACCAATTTGTTTCTAACTTACCAGAAAAAGCACACATGCCTACTTTTGAGTCAGGATGCAGGAAGCCAAGCTCTTAATATCCTTCTTCTGCATTCACCCATGGCTGAAGAGCAATGCCCACCTCTAAGCCACCATCAGAGATGGCTGGGAGAGGGTTCAACAGCAGAGAGGAGTTACCAGACACCAAATAAGCCTCTCTAGCTTGCCTTGACCAATGACAGTGGGCAACTGTGAGCACTCCTGTGGCTGCCCATACCTTTTCCATGCATGATGCCAATGGAACAGAAAGCCTCTCAACAGACAGCACCATGGTCCCATGACCTCTCCAAAAAAAGCTGTTCAGTCCTGGACTGGAAGGGTCCATCACTGCCAAGTTTGGCAGAGGCTGCTCTGTGTTTCAGGAAATGGCCTTTCTGGGTGCTGAATCCCCGGCAGCATGTGGGGGCCGTTTACAACCAGCAGTGTGTGTTTAACATCCAAAATGTGCACTGAAGACAGTATTTGAACATCTCCAGCCACATGCAGGTGCATGGTCCCACAGATGTGCTGGCTCCCGAACACTGAAGAGCTAAGGCATGTGGCTTCCTGCTCCAAGGGCTTGTGAAAGAGAAGGATACACTCTATTTACAGTTTATTCAAGACAAGACTATTCAGTGTCAGGATGTGCCGTAAGAGGGTAATTTGCACCCTAAACTGGATTGTACGATACCACAGTCACAGACCTTAAGATCTCTTCCTTTGGATTAAAACCGTTTGTACAAGTCAAAGCAGAACAAGGAGAGTAACAAAACATACAATGTATTTTGTTCTACAGTGCAGCCACATATTTCAACTGCCTCAGCCAAATTCTTAGAGTAAACACAGCTTTAAAAGAAAATAACTAGAATAAAGAGCTTCTGGAAAGTTCTGACTGATTATGCATGCAAGAATTCTGCTACTGCTTCCTCCCATCATCTGAAAAATAAACCAACCACCCAACTTCCACAACTATCTACAAAAGTGCTATTTTTCTGAAACACGTTACAATACTATCTGAGGTCTGCAAGTTGTAATGAATGCATCTTGTTTTGTAAAATACACAGAGGAGTTCAATTAAATGAACAACTGTAAAGGAAATAGAGCTGATAAAAGAATTAATGCTCTGTGTGCCAGATCATAACATAACATCTAGGATAACAAAACCGTGTCAAACATGCAACCGCCGAAGACTTAAAAAAATGAAACAACAAAGTTAAACCCTAAAATATTAAAGCACGTAAAATCAGAATGCACAAAACTTATTTTACATAATTGAGAGGGGAGCATGGGCAGAAGCAAAGGGATCTCTCACAGCTGTTATTCAAGACTTACTAAACACATAAAAAGACTGAATGTTTTGTAAACGACCACCTGCTCCGCTGATGATCCGCTCCTTTCTCGCTGCCCAACCTGCTTTTTTCCAAAGACCAAGCTAACCCAACTTCCCATCCGCCGAGGCATGGCTGAAATTATTTCTCAATCTGAGTCTGCATCTCGGTCTCCTTTTTTTTCCCTCCCCTTCCCACTTTCCTGTGCCGCTCGGGCTGCCCACACGCTGGAAGGGAGCCGCCAGCCCCGGTGCCTGCTCCGGCTGTCGGCACACACGACACCGGTGGGAGCACAGACTAGAGCTCAGCCGGAAGGGAGACAGTCAGGGTTCTGCAAAACCTCGCACGTCGGCTTTTCTCCTTTCGCAGTTGGCGTGTGAACTTGTAACTCGGAAATTGCAAGTTCCCACCAATTTTTTTGGCAACTTGAACGCAATTTTTAGGAAAACATAGTATGCGGCTTTTGGCACGCGGAACTAAGCGCGAAGACTTTTCAGACAAAATATGCAAAGGTGATGGTCTCGCAAGCCTTTAAGGGCTTGCTGGATGGAACACGGTTTGGAAGGCAAGAGTACAAAATTCTGACTCCCACAAGCAGTAATAAAAATCTGTGTTCAAGCGGCTCCACAGACACTTACTCACAAAACAGGCATAATATCTGCATGGAACATATATATGGAACAGCCTCGGCAATGTGATGTACCCACAGTTCTGCACCATCCAGCAAACTGGGCATCTAGAGACACCTAAAACAGTCCCTCTCCTACACTTCTGACTAAAAAGGCAAGACTATAGGCACTTTCTGGCAGACTTGAACATCAGTATACTCGGGGGAGAGGAGGATGGAAAATACTTAAAATTACAGAGATGCTAATCTATCACTATTCATGTGTCCAGCTATTAGTCAAGTTGCTTCAGCAAAACATCTGGCCTGAGCCACAGGCCCAGTGAGCAGCATGAGAAGTCCTTGGTGCGGCTGCAGCCTCTTCATGTCAGCATAAAAAACCACCCGTATTTCCCCCACTTGTCTGGCCACAGACTGTGTGAGAGTTGCACGCACCTATTTGTATCACCTTGCCACTGGCAAAGCCCACTGGCATCCCCTCCTGCTCTGAGAGATGTGGATTTAGCAAAGGATTTAATTCTTCCCTTCTTTCTGTAAGACTTTTATAGTAGAGGTATGAAGCTAGAGGAGCTTCTTCAGGAACCTCACTCCCAGGAGTGCTGATCTCAAGGAGTTCCCAATGGCAAGG